>NC_065435.1:79790251-80092428 GCF_024364675.1 Aethina tumida
TGTTGAACTCTGTCGTTCGTATCATTACATATTTGTCATACTATACGTGTATTTGTTCGGTTTATTGCCAATTGCGAGTTCTCTAAACTGATTCGATTTGCAATTCAGAACGAAACGAAACGGAACGGAATCGCCGGATTGTTTTTGATTTTTTCTCACCAGAATATTAATTGGAAAATTTGACAAACTTTCTATTGCATTGTTGAGTTCGGCTTAAGTTTACAAATCGACGAATGATTTCTAATCTAAATGCGTTTCCTCCGATCGTACAGAAACAGGATAAAGTCTTTTTGATCTTGTTTTTAATTGAAATGTCTCACTGATAAGCCACGGATACAGTTAATCCGTTCATGGCTGACGACATGGTAATTAGAATCAGTAAATTATAACCGTTTCCTGGTTTTGAAGTTTTTCGCGAGCCGGGGAACACGTGAGAGAGCGTTCTAGCCCGAAAACTGGTCGTATAGTTTTAACCCTGAAATGGTCGTTACCATTTCGTGCCGCAGTTTGACCTTTGCGGAATAAGTGAAAGGCCGGGCGCAACAAAAATCGTCCAGACACAATCATACACGCACACACACACACACACACACACACACACACACACACACACACACACACACACACAATTTTGCGGCTTTAAATTTACGTTCGATAAGGGAAACAAGGTTTGTTGTTAAATTAAGTTCGTTTTTAGGTATGCTTAATGCGGGTATTGACACCGCGTGGAACGATAAACGGGCAGATGGTGTGGAATATGGGAAACACGCTCCGATGAACGAACGATGAATGTTTATTCGAAAATTGACGCACGTAAATAACCAAAATACATGAAATCGTGTCAGGGACGGGGATTTTTTCTTAAATTTTTCTTCGCTTGTTTTCTCACTTTTCGGTTTCGTTTTTCATTTCTTTAGTTGGGGTTCTTTGTCTGGCCGTGTCCGACCCTGGGTTCGGTTCAGGTACCGGGGAACCGTGACCGATGACCGCTTTCAAGGCTGATTTTACCTGAGCGCCTCCTCCTGCCCGGCGCGGTTACTTTTCACCGCGTTTGTGGCGGCTGTACCGCAAAACTAACGGAAACTTTCACACAAATTTAAACAACTTTACCAACTTACCAACTTCGAATTGTCCGAATTTCAATTATTTTACTGAATATATTTTTAATTGTAACTGTGTTTAATTTTAATAAATGAACGTTTGTTAAATATTAAAAAATGGTGGATGCGCATGTACGAAAAAATTATATTATAATTTTTTCTAGAGTGATTTTCAAATATCCGTCAAAAAAACTCTTGCAAACGATGTTTAAGAATTTTACGGAAATATTATTTGCCCAAATTGTTGATTAATGAATTCATAAGTTTGTTGTGTACGATTTGAAACTGTGTCAAATCCATAAGGAAGTCGTCGCCAAATATCCATAAACATACGCACTCAACAACGACGAAGGCCAATCTGAAATACATAATTTGTTATATGTTAATGCATTAATTAAATCAACCAGCACCAATTAATTTGGACATGTCACCGTCAAATCTCTCGAATGGAATAGATGTATGTTTGTTTAATTAAAAAAAAAAAAAAAAACAAACAAATTCGAGTTCTGTTATTGATCAGCTGGCAGAGAGCAAAGGCCCCCTTCGATTTGAAAGCCGCAAATTTGTCGCACGCACGAAATCGGTCCCGGTCGCCACGTCGGGACCGCTTGATGCAGGACTCTGTGCGATCAATAAAACCGCTCTCCCTCCTGTGTGAGTACCACAGGGAGGCGTTTCAGAACTCCGCTCTCGACGGACCGAGCACAATCATCAAATGAATGATGATGAAATGTATCTACGATCGTTATGTTGTATCATGATTTTTATGTAAAAGAGTGGTGGTATAAACGATTGTCGAGCGTTGTTCGACCATCAGCGTTATGTACCATCGAACCGGCTCCTTTCCCGAAGACAAAGGGAAAAAAAGGAGAAAATCTCCAAGATCCGGTTGTGAGTGGCTGCAAAGTTGAAGGTCGGCCGATATTGTCTTTTATCCCGCCGTCTGTCTATTTGTCTATCCTTCATCTTTTTTTAGATCTAAAAAAGTTTTTAGTTTATAGTTAGTTTAGTTTAACATGGCAACATGGCAACAAACATTGTATTTTCTGCCCAAATTAATCATGGCCGACGGTAGATTTGGCTAGAAACACCATCCGATTGATGGAAAATGTAACAAATATCCTTTTTACATGTCAAGGCTCGAAAATTTAATAACTGCGAACTCATACAATGGAAGCAATTAAAATGCGATTTAAAAACAATAGTTGAGGAAGGTAAAATGTTATACCAAGGCAATGTATTATTTACAAGTGTGGCTTCTGAAACTGAAGGGCCTTTAGTTATTTTAGTGAAATGATGATAAATCCATTCATCATTCAAATTATTATTAACAGTAAAATAAAAAATGTGCGTATCTTAATTACGTATGTTACAATATTAAGTCATATAATTTATTTTTGATAAAAAATTGCCAACCAGACATTTTGGCAAACATTCTAATTGTATCTCCTTGAACCTGTTCGAGTGATTCGTAGATAAGAAAAAAAAAAAGATTTGTTTCGTACTATGTTCCTGTCGTTTGACTGTGCTAATTATTGTTTGTTGTTCGGCACAATGGATTATTAATAAACGTTATTCAACACCTCGCGCGTTTTGTGCTAACGTCGACAAGGTCGCGAGTTTCCACCGTTTTTGGACTGTCAAACCGCGACGTTATCTCAAATCTACAATTGACGCAAAAGGAACATTGTAATTTAAAGTCGTCAATTTTTTTGTTTTTCTTCCTGTTGAATCATCATAAGATATGAGAAATAAAATATTAGGATAATTATTGGAATTGAAATGAAATGAAAGCTCAAATTTAGTTTTTGGTAATGAATTGCATCGATTGTGCGCAGATTCGAGGAAAGGATGTGAGAACACGTAATTTAATAATAATAATGCGTTTGCAATAAGGAAGCGACCAATTTTTTCCATGGCCATATCCATATGCAACGTTCTTACATGTTGGCGTTACGTGAACCGACTTTCAACTTGGAAGTTTCAACTAACGAATCGATTCAATTTGATGGTTGATTGTATTTCTTTATTTTTTCTGTGTTGATCAAACGATTAAGTGGTTTTAAACTTGAATTTAATTCAATGAACCCACGACCGATCGAAAAATTATAATGCTTATTATAATAATCTTTGATTGTTGCAGGATGGGATTTAAAATGGAAGTCTTATTCGTTGGGATACGATAGGTAAGATCATTGTTTATACCGGTACTCGTGCCCAATTACACACTTCATCAATATTAATATATATATATAAAGTTTAAAAATACTTTGTTTATTTAATAGGGCTAGTTTCTCGATTTTAGATTATTCAATATAAACCGTTAAATTATCACAGATTACTAGGTGGGGTGAAAAGTAACGACATTGGGAATGACACAATTTTTTTTTTTCATTTTTTTTTCCATTTTGTTCAATGTAGTCCCCTTTTAAATCGATACACTTATTCCAGCAATTTTCCAACTTTTTGATTCCGTCCGAAAAGTAATTTTCCGTGGGCTGAATTTTTTATTGATGAGCCATCTTTTGAGGTATGGGGAGAGATAATAGTCCGATGGAGCCAAATCTGGCAAATAAGGTGGATGGAGAAGCAATTAATTGAGCCTTAAATCGATGCTCTTGGTGCTGGCGCATTGTCTTACAAAAACATTTTTTTTTTCGCTTCATATGAGGCCGTTTCACAACGATTTCGGCCTTCAATCGCTCCAATAATGCGCACTAATACTCGCTGTTGAGCGCGAGCCCACGAAGAGTATGCCACGACAATCCTATCGGAGGGCCTGGCGCTACGCTATGCTATCCAATATTATCCATAATATTTATCCAACATTTGTTTTCCGTTCCGTTTGCATCACAAAAAGTAATGTTTTATGAGAGAAAGAAAATCATGATGCCAAACACGTAACCAAAAATCTGCTGTCAAAACAAAACTAAGGGCTGTATCGCGCACAATTTTGACACATAGGCCTAAATATGAATGTACTATAAGGCATTTTGGTGGTCAAGGAGGTCACTTTTCACCCCACCCACATGTAAAAATGTACAAGTTCTTGTTTAATCTTATATATTGATGGTTAATCAACTTGTTCAATTCAAATTAATTATATAGGTTATGTGTTGTCGAATTATTATTGTTATTATTATATCAATATTCAATTTTCTTGAAGTAGGGTAGTGGATTTTAGTGTATTAAAAATCTCGAATGACGAATTGAATTGAATGTGTGCAGCTCGATTTTGGGGCGCACCTACGGTTTATCGACGCCGTGAAACAGGAACTGTCCGAACGTTTTAATAAGGGGTCCAATTTCTCCCTAAAAAGATTCAACATATTTTCCTTCTCAGTTATTTTTGTTTCTTGTTTTTCTTTTACATCGTTTCCAATTTGATATGTATGATATGGGACATGAAATTCCTGTTCAAAATTTAATACGGTCTCTGAGCGACTGTTGTTGCGTCAGTTCTTCGCATCAGAAAAATAAAGGGCTTACTCGAATAATTCATGAACGAAAGAGAAAGGGAAAGGGAGGGTACCGCAACATTTTAGGGTATTTACCCCCACGAGACATTTATATGTGGGTTAATGCCGTGAGGGGGGGTTCGATGAACTCTGCACTTTTCAGGAGCCTAATAGACCAAAGATGAGTTTCACTAGTTGTGGGAAATTTACTTTATTTTTTATGAGTTATATTTATTTTAGAATGAGAGAGACGGACCTGATTTAGCCCAATTATATGCGTGACGACGTCGGTAATGGATTAGGGTGAGGTGCCCGGATCAATAGACGGTTTGCGGAGGCGACAGACTGATTAAATTCCACGAGAAATCACTCAAAAATTCACTAATCAAAAGAGTCAATGCCATGAATAATAATGCATTATTTTGTTCTTATTTACAACAACATTCCACCTATATCTAATTTATGAAACCAATATCGGATTACACAAGATAAACTTTATGCAAACGTTGTTCATTGTTATTATGTTATTTTTCTGGTTTTATCGTGTCGCATTAAAATTGTTGTCGGTGCTGCTATCGCTTTTTTCTGCTTTTTGCGTCCAGTTTATCGCCCCGTATCGAAAATTGCGAATTATCCGAACGTGTGGGGAGACAGAACGAAATAATCCACAATCGAGTTACTGGCCTGACAACCCCAACTGTTTTAAGAGTTTTTGTTTTAATTTAAATAAATGCAGCGAGTAACAGAGCGTAATGGAAATCAATTTATGGACACTGAATGCCGACACTCGGATAATTATTTACGCCGAATTATGAATTTTTTGGGAAATGTCGGAAGGTTATTAATAACCGGGTGTTGATAACCACGACCAATCTCCGATTCTGATAAATTGCGAACGCCTCAAGGCGAACGATAAACCATCAGAATAACGGACAGTCCGGATGCATTGAGCTAAAATAGTGATTTCCTGGTCGTCGGGAACAACGCGTATCCCGACATAATGTGGGGCGCACTCTCCCACATACATGTACACATCGATGTAAATTAATGCGACGGATTGGTGTCGGGGGAGGAGAACGGTCGGGACTCCCTTAATTACATGAGGCCGATTTGAATTGCAACCGACGGGAATCCTCCGGATTTGAACGCTGGAACGGTTGGATTGGTTGAGTTTCGTGGAAATTAATATTTCATTAATTTTTTAACAGATTTTAGTCGTAAAAACACAATTTCTATTGTATTGTGGACGATATTTCCCCATTAAATCCGTGAACATAATGCAGTCATAAAATTATTCGTAAATGCAGGTATTTATGGTTTTAACAATTGATCACCCCGAGCGAAGCACGTCCATGGAAGCCATGGTTCAAAAGCACTTTGTTCCCAAGTCCTCTCTTCTCGGTCGGTCGGTCGGTCGGTCGGTCGGTCGGTGTGTGTCGAAGTGTGAGTGAAAAAGTTCCGACCTGACTGTACCGACAAATAATTTTTTTACGACTTTCTCCGTTTTTGTATGTACGAGTATATGGTATGTGTGTGTTTTCAATCATTCAGGCACGTGCGCCACAACGAAATATTCTTCATATATCAACTAGAAAAGCCAAAGAAAAATATTAAATATTTTCAACGGTATCTTTTAATAAACTTTTGTTCCCCGTAGTTTAAATCGGCAACAAACAGAACGTTACATTTTTCATCGATGCCAGCTCAAACACGATCATATGATTCGAAACGGCCCCCGACATCGAAAACAGCACACACACGCGAATCGGACGCAAAAAAAACGGCGAGTCGCGAGGGCGGCACGACGAGGGGGCGAGCTCGACGCTCTCCGCCATTGGTCGTCGGCTTCAGTAATGACCAAAACCAATAGTGCAGAGTATTGATCGACGCCGCGTCGCTTTCGAACGAACCTCGCCTCTAAACTGGAAGATCGGAGGAAGCAGGATCGTGTGCAACGATAGCCGAAGGATACAGAGGCGCGCGCGACGGCGGAACAAAATCCTGCGGGAAAAATGCGTTCGTGATGCACCGATCGTCAATTTTTGTGTCTCGTACAGAAATTATGATTTTTTGCTAATTTCTAGATCAGAAATGAGAAAAGAGCAAAACATTTCGTGAGAGAAATGTTTTTTCTTGCTCTCTATAAATAAATGAATTACTGTTGTGAAAAAGCAGGCAGACCACAGATTCAAACCAATATCCAGCAAAAAGATTCAAAACGTCACAATAAAATGAATTACATTGTCTCGGATTCACGACTGTCTCTCTCTCGATTGTCCGGACACGGCTTCACTGGATGGACTTTTTTAAACGTCTTGCACAACTTAAAAGGATAGATCTAGTCATCATGAGTCTCTGTGTGTGTGTGTGTGTGTGTGTTTCCGACCTTGAAACGACCAGTGCAATTATCGTCGCAAGCAGGCCATTGTGCCCCGACGATTTGTGTTTGTTTGGCTTCGAATGCGACACTGAAAAACTAGATGTCGTCCAATAAACTCGAATCTTGACACTATTGAGGCTGATTTAAAAATTAATGTGTCTAAACTTAAAAAAAAAAAAAATTAAAAAACCAGGATTCCCCGGTGTGTCACGAAATCTCATGCTACGGTAAAAATATCTATGATCCCGCAGGTGTGACCATGGTTAACCTTGAAGTCTTAAAAGGGAATCGCTATTTTATATTACAGATTCACATTTTACGGCTAAAATAGTATAGACTTCGTGTGAAAAAATGTATTAAACATACTGTACATATTTTTAACCACAAAATTTGTATCTACAGTAACATTCTAAGAAGTACTAGTATACTAGGTGGGGTGAAAAATAAGCTCCTTGACCACCAAAATGCGCTGCTGTCGCGAAAAAGATTATGATGCCTTCATATTTAGGCCGACGTATCAAATTTCAGCGCGATACAGCCCTTAGTTTTGTTTTGACAACTGATTTTTGATTACGTTTTGCCATCATGATTTTCGTTCTCTCATAAAAAATTACTTTTTGAAAGGCAAAACGGCAACGGAAACAAAAGAAAAGTTGGATACATTTTATGGGGCTAATGCTTCTTCAGATTACACCGTGAACTATTAGTTTAGAGAGTTTCATGGTGGCCGAAACTCCACTGCCGATGAAGTCCGTAGCGCCAGGCCCTCCGATGGGATTGTCGTGGCATACTTTTCGTGGACTACCTCGAAAAAGGAAGGCCGGCTCCAAGTGCATTCCCATCCACCTTATTTGCCAGATTTAGCTCCACCGGATCAGTAAAAAATTCAGCTCGCGGAGGAGTATGTGAGTTGTAATGTTGTATTTTTCAACGGACCATTGATTGTCAAGGCGGCGCGAAGACCAGAAACGCAGAAAAGCAGAAAAGCAGAAAACCGGGCGAGTGCGCAAACATTGCCGTACGCAACGCAACGCAACGCAATAAATAAATTATTTATTGCGTTTCGGATGAAATATTTAACGGAAACGTTTCCGCGTGTGCCGTACCACTCGCACATTCGATATGTTATAAAATGTCGAATAAAGTTAACAAAGTCGGATTGGATTCAGTTTGTCATAAATCCTATTAATTAAAAATTTCACAGCCGCCGTCCGGCCGTCGATGGTACGGCGCGAAGGCGGTTTTGAAGGTTCCCGCCGGTCGGGGTGGGACCGGCATTGGCGCAAGAGAGCGGCACTGGCGGCGGCGACGGCCAATCGGCTGCCGTGACACAGTATCGCGGAACCATGGCGCTGCGACGTTGGGCAGTCAGTGTCTGCTGCCATCGGACATGTTAACGTCGCCCCATCTCGGCCTATGTTGGTTGCCCCACAGTAGTGTCGTGCACGGAGTGAACAGCCAGCCGGCGAACGGTTCGCATTCCACCACCCACAACAGCCACCACCGACACGGGAGCGGCAGCGCGAGTGGCAACCACCCGCCCAAACTGTACGGTCGTCTACTCTTCAATCAGCAGCGGTGCTATTTCGCGTTCGCCCAGGGACATTCTGTGGCTCCGTATGTCGGATTTTGGAATAGTGTCGCTATCTTTCAGCCCTCGTCGCATCCCTTCGCAATGGAGACAAGGTATACAACGTCCGACCAAACTCTATGTTGAGTTAGTTCGTTCTGTTAATTTGAACGTTTCGGCGGCGAGGACGAGGCCGAAATGAAACTCTTACTTGTCCTATCGACCAGCCAGCCACCGCCGCCGCCGCCTCCGCCTCCGTCGTCGTCGTCGTCGTCGTCGTCGTCGTCGTCGTCGTCGTCGTCGTCGTCGTCGTCGTCGTCCTCGTCGTCGTCCTCGTCCTCGTCGTCGTCTTCGTTTAAAGGGTGTGTCGAGCCCCGTTTTTTCTTTACGGTTCGGTTCCTGGGGGGTAGCGAATGTTTCGCAAGAACAGCTGGTCGTATGGTAATTTTCGCCAACGCCTAGTCTCCTCACTGTGATTCATTCCCGTGCCTCACAATTCATTTATTCATTTCATTTATTTATGATTTTAATTTGCTTTGTGCAATTGGTGTTTTTTGATGTTTTTGACACACACATTACCAAAGTAAATTTACGCTATATTTGGCGACTTCAGTTCAGTTGATTTGCAGGAATTTAATTTTGTCGTGTCGCGCGCCGTTTGTAAATAGCATTAATCACGAGAACTCATTACTTCTTTTGCCCTCGACTATATTTGTAATAATATTTTGGTCGTGTCAACATGTGTGTGTTTCTCCTCTCATTCATTACCAGAATGACAACGCGGACTTTCCCTTTTAATTTCAACGATCGATCGGCTATCAAACTAACAAACTTTATATGTTTATGGCTATTACACATAAACAACCACCAACCCACGCTTCATTTCGCCGCAATTAATTTAATTGTTCTATTTTGTTTCAGGTGAGCACGACCACGAATTAACTGCGTCCAATGCGTAAGTCCCTCTTCGGCAGGAGCGTAACACAATCGTTCCTGCAACGAATCAGTTACGCGACCAGTGCAAAAAACTGCGATTATTTCGATTATTTCAATTATTTCGATTATTTCGCCTAGTAATTGCCGAGTTTTACGTAACCACGCCGCACAAACGCACAAACATGCTCCACTCTCTCTCCGCTCTGGAGATGATCGTAATTCGTGAAGGGGGGAAACAGCCGTAATTTCCGGCCTGCAATTTACAACGGCAAAAAGCGAATCGGGGCGGATAATTCTGGGGCGACCGACTCCTTTATCATTACGATGCGGTTCCTTCTGTTCGGGTGTTGTTTGGAAGATCGTAACGAACGTTTCCTAGATCCTCGATGTGTGTTTCTTTGTTATTATGTAGTTCGTTCTCTTCCTTAATTTAAGGTCGTCAATTTCAATTTTTCTCGCATCGCGGCAAACATACCAATAAACTCCGGATTTGGATCCGGTAAACACGGAGCAGCGTCAGAAATTATGAGCTTTATGAGCCATAAACAATTCGGGGCGAACACACGTCGCGACGCCAGTGTATGGACGTCGCCCGCCACGCATGTTTGTCATAGTTAAGACCTAATTCGGAATTATGGTCGAAACGACCGAACGTTTGTCAAATGTTGTGTTTGTCGTTTGAATATATGTGTGTTTGTATATATCCCACAGATTGATGGTCGTTGTGGTTTCGGCTTCGCTCTAAATGACAATTCTGAACTGAATAATAAAAAATATTTTATTTAATCCAATATAAAATTTATTGATGTCATAAATAATTATATAATAATAATTATCAAGGGGGACTTTTTTATAAATATATATTTCTTATTTAAATCAAATGGTTAAATAATAGAACGTGATCCTTTGAGGCGGATTGGAACATCGGCAACGTGGCACTGGTGGTTTCGGTCTCTCGCACGCAGAGTCGACTATGACTCTTTTCTTCTCTTTTTTCGTTCGGAATCCGGTTCGGGGGGCCCCACTTGGAGTGAAAGAGAGAAAAAGAGAGAAGAGACGACGACCGGGGTTCTCTACTCTCTTGTGTGTATGTATACACATGTTGTTTGTTTACCAGTTATAAATTTAACCGGCGCGCAACGATCCGATCGTCGGGGTCCTTGTCTGCATTCTATATTAAGACCTACAGACCCACAAGGTACCTGACCAGACCACATCGCACTCTTCCAGCCTTCGTCTTCGTCTTCGTCTTCGCCTTCGTTTTCGTCTTCGTTTTCGTTTTCGTCCACGTCAAACACTCGATATGGTTGGAATAAAAGAAATTCCTTATCGTTGGTCATTCGACGCGGTCGACGACGCGTTGGCGGCGATATATTCCTGAAAATGCGAGACGATAAACCGATGTTTATCGGTCGGGTTCCAACTGGAAACATTCTATCCGTACGGTTCTTGGAAAAAAATGCACTGATGCAGCTGGCAGGTTGAATTCATGGCCGACTCTAAATTTACCATTTCGGTCCTTCGAACGAGCGAGATTCTAACCGAGAATTGCGAACGACCGACGTTGCCGTTGCCGTTGTCATTGCCGTTGCCGTCGTCGTCGTCGTCGTCGTCGTCGTCGTCGTCGTTTCCGACGAGACACAATGCGATTGTGTTGTTCATTGTTCGAGGAACAGGGGAGAGACCGACCACGTGTCAAGACGTTAATACATCGATCGTTGCGAAACATTGCATTGGATTTTTATTCTCAAATAAAACGTGGCGGTACTGAGAGAAAACAGATACGATCGGTATGCAACGTACAAGTGTACAGACATAAAAGTGAGAGAATTCGAACGGCGATAGATGAATGATAATGGGGATCCGTCCTTGGAACGAAAACGCACACGCGAGAGGAAAGAGCGAAAGATGCAGACGAAGAGAGAGGGAATCATTAGATGCGAGAACGGGGGAGATGTCGATCAGCTGATCACGCTGTCGACGACAACGCGTCTCTCGCCTTATTTTCCTCATTCTTCCGATCTTCGATCGATCGAAATTCGTCTACGAAATCCAATCGAAAATTTATTGGGATTGTTGTTATGCGGTACGAAATAAAATCCTGTCTGAACATTGAAGAAAAATGTTACAACAAACATTTGTCTTGAATTGCTGTTACCTTCGAGCAATTACCGCTTTGGTAATCGACCACCGACAAGGTAAAACGGTGTTTAATATCAATTTTATTCAAATTAAATCCTCATTACGCGATATTTACACAACAACAATTTTTATTAGTGTTTCAATGGAGGTGTGTGTGTGGATCACTTTTGTTTTTGTAACGAAACAACAAAACAAAGAATAACGCGGAATAACGAAATAACGATCGGAACAGAAGATTACTTGTGTGTTTCTTTAACGACGCAGGCAATTAAGAAAACATGTGAGTTATTTTATATTATGTTATTTTAAATTTCTCGTTGATTTACGATGATCCGATCGGATAAAGCCCAGATACACGCGCGCGCACACACACACACACACACACACACACACACACACACACACACACACACACACACACACACACACACACACACACACACACAACACTGCGTTTTTCTCAGAGCGGAAATCAATTCCGGTCTCGGACCGAATTATTCAATTAAGCCGATACACGTGTACGACATCGAGTCCAATTATCCCCGTTTTTTGCGCAACTTTCTTTGTCGGCCTCGCCGTTCTATGCATAAATTAGTGTCTTCGTAAAAAATCACACACATGTATGTACGAAGTGTGGCCTACGCAATCCCTGTTATTGCAAACCTTGACACAATAAGGTGAGCGAAAAACGCTGGCGCGTTCGTGTTTTAGAAATCGTTATCGAGATCGATCCCTTGCGTAGACAAAAACGATACCACATGTTCCTGAAAAAAATCCAGAGTCGAAGGGGTAAACTTTTAAACTGATAAAAAACGGGCAGATGTTCTGAAAAAGGGACAGAAAGAGGGATATAAAGTAAGAAAGGGAGAGAGCGAGAGCGAGAGAGAAAGAGAGAATGGGTCAATCGAAACTGGAGACAATGGACTCGTGGCAATTAATTTAAATTGATGACGCTCGCCTTGGTCCGCCTCCCCGCGTCAACAAAAGTAAATGTGTGGCAGTTCTTGAAACAAAAAAAATGTTGATTCCTCCATCCAGTGCATAGGTATCCGAACAGATGTGGTACTGTCGGATTTTGGAGGCTTGCGGGACACCTGCCCGTTTAATTCGGGTATACCATGCGTCCCCCGGGCGTCATTTCTCGCCGCGGCGGAGGTCGCATATGCCGTTCTGACGTGCAATGGTCGTTGACCTTATTTTCCGGGGCTATTTTAGAAGCCGGGGCCCTCTCCGTGTCTACGAGCATGTTTTGACCTGGTGGTGTCTCGGAACGACAGACAGACACTCCCCCACTGGGCGCGCACACAAAGAGAACGACGATCGATCTACCGATAAATACCTAGAATTGAAGAGGGATTCTTTTTTTGGAAATTTTTAACGATGGATACTGTTAATATAAAATTTGTCGTTTTATATATTTTTTTTTTATATCAATCGATATTTCCTTCCGATGTAACAAAAAGACGATACGGTATCTTTATTGTAAAGGTTATCTGATCCACGACATTTTGTTCCACATTATCTATCGTTCTCCCTCGAACAACAAAGGAGACTACAAACAAAAATTCGATACGTCGAATCCACCGTCATTTCCTGTGCTCCACCAAAATAGCGATTCGGAACGGTCGATGGGAACGGCAATTCGAGCCTTCCTGCTTCGAAAACCGTGCACCGTGCATCGTACATCGTACATCGTCCATCGTCCCTTTTATGAAAAAAACTATATGTTTTTTTGTCTAACTTCTTGGGAAAGTATCTTGTCGTTGACCATAACCTCGTGGACCTATTTAAACAGGTCGAAAAAATTGTTTCGGCCGTGGCCCGATTGACTAACGTCGCGGAAACCGTTTTCCATCTGCGAGTCCGACGTTTTCCGCGACATTGAAACACACAAACCGCACGAAACTGTTACGAAACTGTGGAATATTTAGAAAGAATTTTGTGATCAAATTCATGCCATACGGTGTCTGGTTTTGAGCTTATCTCTCGAATAGTTTTCGGTCCGAACTTGTCCAAACAAAAGCCTGAGCTGATGGGATGGACCCCGAAAAGGATATTTCTGCCTTCGGGGGGAGCCGACCCGAAATTCACCAGACCCATTGGCGTGCCAAATTTCGTTTTTGACCATCTGAACGTTCAGGAAGGATAATCGTTCCAACACCTGGTCAATTCCGAAACGATTGTCAATCGAAGGTCGGACGACAGCAATGTCCGCTGACGTAAGTGTCTTCTTGCACAAACACTCGCCTAAGGACAGAAGACGGTATACAGGTAGCTAGTGGGCTTAAAATAGACCGGGTGAGAGAACGAACAAGTGTTCCTCGGATTCCACCCTCCGGGATCTTTCGATGGCAACTTGTCGCGTCGCAACCACCCTCTTATCACGATTCTCCGTTCGATACTTGGCAACCAAGCTGAGAACTTAACAGAATCGAATTTTATGGGGCAGAAGGCAGATGTAGGCATACACATACATCATCATTGTGCACCGTACACACTGGTGGAGGGAATGGAGAATGAAAAAAAAAAAACCAAGACCTTCGTACGTTCGATTGACATTGAATGTTTGTAAGGTGTTTGTTTTGCAACTCGGTTCAACAGTTATAATATCATTTTACACAGACGTACAAATACATTCGTAAGTGTAATGGAAGGAAAGGTCAAAAAAATGTTTGGGAATTTTAAAAATTACATACAAATGGTTTTATTACGCCATTTTATATAGATGGATTTTGCCAGTTGTTATGGTACCATTTGTTGATTAACACATTTTTTGATTTACTTACTTACTCTTTGAGTTTATAACGGTTGGAAATTTTAACTGTATAATTAATTCTCTGGAAACTTACTCGAATAAGAAAAATTGTATATTTACCGAACACAGACGCAAACACCAATCAGTCTCTAAACTTTAGGTCGTATAATTGAGCTGTGCATTTTTCCAAAAGCAAGTCCACACTCGTAAACACATCAAGACCATTTCGAATCGGCATCATTATTACCCATTAACACACATCGTTTCTTCGTGGTTCTTTTTTTTTTTCTTGAGCATTTCTCAAGACCCGAAGAGGCAGGTATCTTTCCTTCTTAACCCTTTAGTTCCCATGGAATTTTTACCACGGAAAACCGGTTTCTGAAGCGAGGAATCCTTCCCGAGAGCCCGTTACGTCGCATTTATTATACTGTGTATTTCTGTGTTCGCCGATGGGGCCGTTTTTTTCATGTTATCAGCGGTGATTTTTAACGAGTCAAATTAACGGGAAATCGTAACAATAACAATATATATTTTTTTTGCGGATTTTGATCCATTTCGGATTCAATATTGATTGAATGTGAATATGAAATCAAACATTTTTTTATGACATAGACAGGCTAGAATTTTACCTGGAGAAGCACCGGGGCATCTGCTTCGTACAAAAGCAATGAAATTTATGCCCTTTCTTCATCAGGCAGATGCCGAATGTACATTCACAGACAACATAAAAATCTTCTATCTCATTTTAAATTTACCATCGACATCGACATAAGAAGTTATTTTTTTCTTATTTTTAAAAAGTCTAAGAGGCAAAAATTAAAGCCTTACAATTGCCACTTATACAATTTTTTGGTTAACCAATTTACTTCAATATTCGCATCTATGTAATAATTTTAATATGCGATACATTCCTTCGTTTTATTTTAATTGAAAAACGACTAGAACAAACAATCGTGTGAAAACCAACAAACCAAGAGTAATTGGTCAAATTTTCTCGCCGTTGCACACGATGTGAATTTTGTTTGATAACAATTGTTAATTTTTTTTATGTGCCAAGGCGACCCTTTTTAATAATTTAACTTAAATTCAGACGTAACATGATTCGGTTTTTTAATAGTCTACCAGTCATCTATACATATAAATAAAATACATTAAGTTGTATGTTATAAATGCAAACGAGAAATGTGAAAAAGAGTCGCGAGTCGCGACAGAGCGAGTCCGAATCATTATAATTTCGTTATAGGCCAAGGCGTAACCGTAAGGTTAAGTTTCGTAATGTGGATTGTGAAAATGTGAGTAAAACTTACACCGTTTTATTTTTACCTTTATTTACTTTTCGTTGCTCGATATGTAAAGCTCGTAAATTAGCTACAAAATATCATATTATAAATGAAAGATATTTAATTTAATTTTATTACATTACATTATCGTTAGAGGGTATAAAAAAGTGAAATATCGCTAAATAAAATTATTATTACATGAACGTTCGTATAAAAAAATGAACAATGAAAAAATACGAAACACTTAAAACTATATATGATTTTTGTTAGTTCCAAATGTTCATGTGTTTTTAATAGATGCGTGTAGATTAGAGATAGTCGTATTTTCTTCTATACGTTGTCACAAGCAACTGTATTATTAGTTTTATGTATTGATTTTTCTTTTTTTTTATTTATTTCTGACAGAATGACAGAAATTCGAATTCGATAAAGAAATGTGGACGATTTTCGAATTATCTGAAATAATATCTTACGAATTGATAGGACTGATTGTCTGATTTGTCGGTGGGCCACACAGTCAGCGTGTCCGTGCAATTGCATCCGCGCGAGCACGCCACTGAGGCGTCGGGAGGCGCGCGCATCCCGCACTGGGGAGAGGGACAAACGCGCGCCTCGACCGGGCGCCCCTCGTCTCAGTCGGGACGACGCCGTCTCCGGGACAACGTACGTATACGCGAACACACACCACACACCACACACCACACACCACACACCATCACACACACAAACACACATTCCTACACACGCACATACATTTCGAATTACTTTTACGTTACGCGATTTTGTGTGGTGTGTTTTTCGGGCAGTGTTCCGGACTGCGGACTGTGTGGGGGTTACATAAAGTTTTCGGATTTCGGAGTGCACGCCACGGACGAAGGAATGAATCGTATAATGGATGTGGAGAATGTGGCCAAAGTGGATTACAACTAAAACCACTAACGATCAGTTGTTCTCGATTTTGCAAGTGATTTTTTTGAACAGGCGTCTGAGGAAGAGTTCGTATTTCGGGAAACTGTGGAATAAGATGAAAATTTGTCCTGACAAAGACACGTAAGTATCCAATACATCCAATTAACCGACGACAAAACAACTATTTGCATTTACGTGCGCAAAACAAACCTCTAATTTATACTGTGATCGTGTATTAGTCAATGAGTCACACGCGTTGACGCGGTGATTCATGCGGTTATCCCTCTGGAAGTGTCATTTATTTTTGGCTCGATTAGATTGAGGGAACAAAGAACGGTGAAATATCGTCAGTTTACCAGCCAGTTACCAGTTAGGAGTTACCTAATTGTGTCTCGACGCATCGAGTTGAGAAAATTGAAAGACACAGGCACACACTCGGTCTCGGACCCTCGCCAGGTAGAAGGATTTCGGGGGTCTTTGTTCCTTCTACGGTCGCCTCGGTTTTCTACCTAGAAGACCCGTCCGTCCGATACCGTCGTCCGCTTTTTTCCTCTCTCCGGCCTCCAATTAGGGTTTCTTTCCATCGGCTGCAACAATAAATAATGGTTGTGATGGTTGGCACGGTTGCGACACAGACTCGCACGAAGAAAGGAAGAAAAGCTTAGATCTCTCGATGGGGTCTAACCAAACAAAAATGGTGGAGATACTCAACATATAATAACGTATTATTCAATTAATTAATTAAGTGTTGTTAATTATTTTCGTCTTGAGTCATTCAATGTCAATGAAAATTGTTCGTTTCAGTCCTCCAGTTCATTTTTCTATGATGGATGCTATGCTATGCTATGCTATGCTATGTGCTCCGATGAGAAAGTAAAATATTCAGAATTTTGAACGGTCTGCCATTTCACAACAGCCACAACAACAACAACAACAAAACGAAACCAATCGCACAGAAGTAAAAGTACAAAACATCCTTGAACAGGTGAAAAACTTGTTAGCCTCACTCGAGCGCTGTTTTGAAAAGGGTTCATCATACCGACTTTCGTAGTAAATCACATAAAATTGGCCGAACGAGAACAAAAAAATACCACTGCCACATACCTTGACCATGAAATTGTCCATATTCATTTTATGTTTTCGCTTACGTAACTGGAATGCAAAAAAATCCGATGCCAATTAACCAGATGTCGAAATCTTTTGAAACATGAAAAAATTGCTTTTGTTTTCAACTGATTAAGAATGTAATATCTGTGTAGATGTAGATTTTGTCGAGGGAAACCATGAAATAAAATAGAAATGAAAGAGGGTACGGATGATATCCCTGAGGCCCGCCCGATTTCATTTCCATCGTGAATTAACCGGGGGGTAGCGGTATGTTCACGACCGTTACTCTTTGGTCTTTGTTCCGACCCGGTGGAAAGGCCGTGTGACGAAAAAGAATCCAGAAAGTCGGCGAAAAAGGTTCGTCGTCCTCTGAAAGTTTGATTTTGAAAAATTTCGACTTCGAAACCCATCTTTTCAACTGTCTCTATCTCCTTTAAGTCCCCGCATGGCAACGGGAAGAAAGTTTCGATGTGTGGCTACGGATGCGATGTTGTCGCTTTTGCGCCCCTTTTTAATGTTGTCAGATTTATGTGACCGGGAGAGTTTCGAAGGAGTAAACGAATCGTTCCAGCCCGTTCTGTGAGTGAGTGTTTGTATCTAAACAGTGTTATGGAAAACGTTGATTACGATTTTAAAGGATCGTTGTGGTTGCCATAAATGAATGAATCTATGAAAATTATCGTTAAAAAAGCGTCACAAAAAACACAATTAAAATAATAGAATTCGATCAAACAAAACGTGATTTCGCGTTAATTTGTCATTTATTGCGTCTGTATACCAATACCTGAAATGCAATTCAATTAAATAACTGTTCAAGAATATTGCTGAGTTATATTGCTTTACATTTCCCTGAATCCTCTTTGTCCACCTGGTTGTTTTGTACCTGTATAAAAGTAATAATAGGTGTAACCTAACCTAGGAACCAACATTTCCAACATTATATATATATATATATATATATATATATCTACCTGCATTGAAAACGTGGACGAGTCAGTTAGTCGTGCATTGTTGATTGAAACAGATTTTTCTTTCGGTGGTGACAATAGTATCGTTGAGGGTTATTTTGGCATTGACATAGGCAGCGCAGCGACAGCGGCAGCGGCAGCGGCAACGGCAACAGCAACAGCAGCGGTTTTTGTCTCCAGTGAGTACTAGTGAATTAAATTAATTTTTGTTCGCAAAACCATTCTCGAAACGTTCATCTGTCGGTTCCGAACGCATATTCACATATTAATAACGATAATTCCCGCTGGATAATTGTGGACAGGTGGTGATTTTTTTTATCGGATCACCCGGACATATGCTCGTGACGGTTGCTCCAAAACAAACCGTTTAATTCATGATAAGAGTTCAAAACGGAAGGTCGTCGGTCTGATCTGTTGCGGCCTTGACCGTGGGTCTTCGTCTCTTCGATCTCCTATGTATTTTGTTATCTTCCATTATTATTGTTATTATTATTTTTACAAAAACTCAGCAGCACGGTCCAAAAGAGTCAAACAAATGGAGTTTATCGGTGATGAATGGAAACGAAAAGTTTCGTCGGACACACATACACTCTACGAGGCAATTTCTCAATTGAAATAGAAAGTACGTGCGCGCGTGTGTGTACACTAGTGCGTTTTCGTCAGTTTCGATTGGGGGAGTTTTCACTTCTAAATTTCGGTGCGGAGGAACGTTATATCGTTGCGCTCCGTCCGATTTTTCAAAGGCCGTTCCTGTATTGTTTCGATTATGCACATTTATCGTGCTTGTGTTATTTACTGATTCGAATTTACTTTGTTACAGGTAAGTTTGAAAAAGATGCCGTAAGGTGTATGCGGTAAGTTTTCTATGTTGGAAAACTACTGGGTATTTAGCATTTTGAATTATATATTCAATAATATTATAAATAATTACACTACAACTACAACATTAAAAAAATCTTTGTGTAAAATGAATCGCAATGTACATAAATGATTTATTTGATCTTTTTTCGATAAGTCGATAAGGAATATTTAAAATGTGTCCACGTATTTTAAATAATATAATTTGTTAAATCTTGCATATTCTCTTTGTATTTAAAAAGGTCTGTATCCGTAAATACTTCATATATCATAAGTACTACAATTTCGTAAATAATTATAATAAGAACCCATTTAATCTTTAATCTTGCATTACATTGTAAAATTATCTCTGTACATCTCATTCACTTATACATGAAAACTAACAAGAAATTGTTACTCCATTCTATCGTTTTCTATGTGTAAAATCAGCTGTTAGATAAGTAAATGGTTTGATTGTTCAGTTTGTCGACGATCGGTCGGACGGTCGAACGGTCGAACGTTCCTCCCTAGACCAGTTCCAGGCAACGGCGAGGCACACGTGCTTGAACGGTTGCCAGTCTCAGTTTGACGCGGCTGTGGTGCCGCCGGTTCGATCATTCCGCACGTTGTTTTTTTTTTGACGGATATTTATTAAATTTCGGTTAGGTGTATTGGTGTGCGGTGGGTTGTTTGTTGCGCGGATATTAAGAATTATGGACCGCGAACGTAGAAAGTAAGTTTGTCCCATGATTTGTCATCAGAAAAATGTATCATAGGGTTGGCTGACTGATCGATTGATCGAACAGTTTGTAGGAAGGTTTCTCAACGGTTGCCACACGGTCCGGTCCGTGTGTTTCGAAATATGTGCGACGCACGATCGTTCACATCACACGTTCTTCTGGAAAACCTCGTTTGAATTGATCTCGTTTCGGATCGGATGGATCGGATGGATCGGTTCCGAATGGGTTTCTGCTGACTAATCGATCATGAGTTGATCTGAGATTTTGCTATTTATAAAATGTTCTTTTTGAGTTCAGGAATTTTTACCGTTTCCTGTTCAAATTTTTATCCTGAACGAAAGTGAACAACAAAACAATATTTATAACTTAATATTAATGGCAACGATTTTATTGCTCGACATTTTAATCTTGATTAAAGTGCTTTCTAAGGCAAACAAAAAACACTAGTGTTGCAAATAAGTTTTTATTTATTTTGTAACTAACTCGAATAACTGCAAACTGCTTATTAAACTGCACATTTCAATATTTACTATTTTCAAATACCTGATATATGTAACTGTATATTAAAAAAACTTTATTGACGTGAGTAATTTTCTCGGAATTTAATTTCTACTGATTTCATCGGTTTACGATATATGTATGCAAATCGTTTATGCAAATATCACATACTCAATTCTAACTGTTTCTAGTTTTGCACCACGGGATAAAAAATTGCTATAAATATCTGTCATATGGTCTCTCGATTCGGATAATGGAAAACCAGTTTGCGTTTGTTCGATTTACGATTACGATTCGGAAACTGCGTCTCAGTTTACTTACTCCTTTCAATAGTGTAATCTAATGTATGCTGTCGAAACTTAAACGTCAAAAAGGGTTAATTTTTCCTATTAAAAGTTAGTTTACATTTGAAAAGATAATTAATTTTCGTAACGCAATAAAATCAAGATTATTGGCCCAGAGCATAGGTTTATTTCTGTCTCGTCAACATTCCCACCGGTTGCAATTTCTAGCCGGTTATTGAAGAAATTTTACACACGTAATTTTAACGCAACGCGCGCTCCTCCTTTATTCCTCCCGCTTTGACTGTTCATTACAAATAGCCTCGCCGCGATTTGGTAACTAAACCGACCGAAGATTTCGCTCACCTTTCGGCGTCGCGGATAAAAACCATTCACACAGAGAGATGGAAAGACAGACAAAGACAAACGGGGTGTTTCAAAAGCCTTCTGCAGACTCTCATTCCGAATGCGGAGGCCTTGAAACTCAGCCAGAGAAAGCCAGCACTTTTCTCTCTTCGCCATACACCGAAGGACCTTTCGAATATGTGTTGTGTGGATATATATTTTTTATGCCTCCCCACGTCTCTTTCGATAATGCGTTTTGGTTGCGCAACAAAAAGCGGAGCCCGGATCAATACCGCGCTTTTGTCTCGGTGCAACACACTAACGGCGAGCTCCGAAACGGCGGAGCCACGCTGCTCGAAAAGTGCGAAACCGTTGAATCCGGTTATCCAATCGGTGTGGCGCAAGAACGCTTTCTATGGGCGTGCTAAGGCACCACTCCGAACGAAAATGTATCATTGTCTTTTGGCCGATGAAAGTTGCCCGTGTTACGTCGTCGCGTCCACGTTCCACGTTTTCTTTTCTTCTGATCACACCTGTCCCTCCTCCTTTTCCTTCTTCGATTACGTAAGACGACACTCCAGTGAGTGTGTGTGTGTGTGTGTGTGTGTGTGTGTGTGTACGAACGAACGAACGTACGTACGTACGTACAAGTTGGAATAGAAAGAGAACGGACCGTGATCTTGACCTTGGCGTCGTATGTGCATGATCTAATCATGTCGATGAAGAGGAGGGAGGGATTCCTGAGAAATGTCTTGTCCGCACTACCTGAGTTGTTTGATAAAAATGCCTTTTACCTACGGGGCTCTCCGTTCTGGCCTCTGTTGTGTGTGTGTGAGTCAGATTCGTTGGAAATGCGCGCAGCTGGTTGAGGGTTCACAATTAGAGCCTTTGGGTGCCGTCATTTTTGGCTCGGTTCATTGTGTTCGGATAAATAAATGTCCGATGAGGTCGTTAAAGTTGCATCCATTCGTGGACACGACTGTGGAGAAATGTTTTGTGGACATATGGTCTGCTCATCTAACCTTTTCATAGAAAATTGGAGGATTTGTATGACCATTTAATCGGCAGTCGTAAATATCGTGATACTTGTTGAATAAATCAAAATATCGGATATTTATTTACTATATTTAGTGTTAATATTATGTATAAAAATGAATAAACACAAACAAACTACCAATTAAATCTATATAAAATGAAAAAATGATATCGATATATCGATATTTTGGAGTTTTTTAAAATAGTAAATGTGAGAGCCCATGGCCAATGGCCAAACACAATATTATCGAAGCTCCATTACATATATCAAGAATTTTATATTGATTTTGATATGAATAACTACATGCATGTACAGTAAGGTCGTAAAAAGTCTGCCCTATGAACACTGTTTTTAATATTAGAAATGTCAATAGGTCGATTTTATTATTTCAATCATCATTTCATTTGATTTCGTGGCAAAAAGTTGTCGGTAATCAGGGTCATGTTTTGTAACAGGTGGCGAAATTTGAGGATTCACTTTCAACAGTTACAGTAACCAGCGAAATTGAATCGATAAGCACAATCTGTAAATAAGAATAAAATAGAAAAATAATGTGGTGACCGGAAAATACCACGATTATATCACCATGTAATCACCGGATTTCACGGTAACAGACGTAAAACCAAAACATTTTATTAGAAAACGATTTTTTCCCGCAGAATCCTTTCATGTCTACACAGAAATGTGTATAGTAATCATTTTCAAGTACGTTCGTTTTACGTAGGTTTTTCTATAACACACTTCGTAATCAGCACAACAAAATGCTGTGATAATTCACACGAAAAAACAAACAGGCGATTAAAATATAAGGTGGAACTATTTCGTTTGATGATGGCGGTTGCGAAAATAAAAAACTTAACCCGGAAGAGAAGCCAAAAACAAGAATGCGACCCGCAAAAGTGAATAACCTGACAATAACCCACACTATGAACGGTTCACATTTTTTTTAAGTCTCTTATTATTGCCCCCATGACAAGTCAAGAAAAACCACCACCACGTAATTGAGAAAAGCGAATCCGACGACATGTGAACGGGGGGGACGCTTTGTTGTATCATCGTATCTTTGTCTGTTCACTTTTACTTTGTGTTCGGCTTGCGCTTTTGTTCTCTTTTTTCCGGATCATCATCATCATCATCATCGTCATCGTCATCACGGCCGTCGAAGTCGGTTCTAATGGTGCCATTGACATCTGACGGTCGCGCGTGGCCTTGGAACATTCTAAAATCGTTTCCTCGCAGTGAGTTACTTATTACGTGAGTTTTATATTGTACTATCGTTGCGTTCGGTTGTTATCATGCCGGCTGTTGTTGTGCGACGCAGACTGACTGTTGAAAAATCAACGACCCGGTTGTTGTTGCTCAAGAAGAGATCCAGGTACCTTGTACGATATATATTTGTGTAAACAGTGACGATCGATTTAATACTCTGAACTGATGAATTGTCCAGATATCGCATTCTGTCGCTTGTAAATCGGGAAACACACGAATATGTGCAGTAAAAAATTGTTCTCACGAAAAAAGGATTCAACGAACGTCGTACACTGTCCGTGTCGACAGCAAAAGCCAGTTACAAAACAAATGTCGATTGAATACAAACTCGAGGATGATTTCCTGGCATTGTTTTCGACACAGGCGTTTTTTTCCTTGACGCTATTGACTCCATTATATTTTTGGCGATAATGACACATACACACACACAATACGCCCTTGAATATGAAAAAAAAAAAAAATGCACCGGACTGTTGGCAATAATAACGAGAAAGTATGTACGTACAAGTTTCGACATATTTCGACGAAGTAACAATGTAATTATAGTCCAAGTTCGAAATTGGGCAAGATTTACGAGTATTAGGACACTCGCTGCGTTTGGAAATGTGTTTTTGTTTCACCAATACACCAATACCATTTGACGATGTTGCTAATATTGTTATTTTTGTCTTCTGTGCAGGTACAAGAGCGGCACCCGCGGAGGCTCAGTGAGGAGTGGCGGCGGAGGCGCAGTGGGCGCGGCGGGTCTGGGCGGCAGTGCGGCGGCCGGCGCCGGGGCGCAGCAGCGAGGCGGCGGCGGTGGCGACGGCGGCGGCGGACGTGTGTGCGAGGCGAGGCGCGCCTACAAGGCGGCCGTGGTGCCGTGCAAGGCGGGCCGACGCAGGCTCCGGGGCATGAGCATGGGCCAGAAGGTGTCAGGAGGAGTCAAGGCGGTCAACAGGGACGCCTCGGCGCCCTACAAACCTGTCATACCCAGG
Source organism: Aethina tumida (assembly GCF_024364675.1). Taxonomy (NCBI): domain Eukaryota; kingdom Metazoa; phylum Arthropoda; class Insecta; order Coleoptera; family Nitidulidae; genus Aethina; species Aethina tumida. Next base: position 79,814,840 of record NC_065435.1, read on the forward strand.
GAATTGGCACAGGTACTTTGAGCCTTCCTTCTATTCGTTCGATCTGCCGCTAGTTTTTGTCATATTTTGTTGGTATGTGCTCACGCTCAAACATCCCGGACAATCATTTATTTATGTAATACCGAAAAAGAGCACTTGGTTATGGTACTCACTTTCGATCACTTGTCAAAATTAGTCACATAATTGGAATTTGTCCGGGTTGTTTTGGTTTTCATTTCGCTTGGCGCTGCATTTCTCTTTTGTTGTTGCTATTGCTATTGCTATTGCCACCGCTATTTCTACTATTTCTGCTGCTACATTAAACCACTCATTTCTTATCCAAAACAGACGGAAGATAATATTTACACGAGCTGCCTGACCATTGTGCTTAAAACGCGACAAAAAAAAATTAAAAGAATGATTGTAAGTTGCTTGCCACTATATAATTTTGTTTTGTGCATGTTTTAGTGCATGAACTCCCATCTCTCAATAAGTAGTATTATTAGTCGTAGTTCAATTTATTTTGAACACGCTGTAGACACGTTTAATGGCGCGATAAATACACAAAAAATGTGAGAAAAAATACAGTTAGTGAGCACGCCGCGTAGTATCTCAGTTTTTAAAGTAACTTTGAAGAAAAATGGTGAGAAGACAAGTCTGGAATATTAATTTTCCGGTTACGAACGAACCGCGAACTTCGTAATCAAGTCAATCGTGTGTGTTTTTTTATCGACTTAATTTGTCACGTCAATTTTCTCGCGGTTTCACAGTTATAGTTCCGCAACCCTGTTCAAAGTTAAGAGATTCAATCTGGCCACGATGCGTCTGTACCGACGCAAATTGCGCTGCTGGAAGCTGAAACTGAAAGCGCGAAGACTTAAAGTAAGCTTGAATAAAATTCATCATGCATTTTCTAATAGATCGGCGTGTAAGACAAGTTTTTTTTCACAGTCGCCATTTTGTCAAACTCACAAACATGCTGCAAGGCAATTGGAAATGCACTTCAGTTTGTGTGTGTGTGTGTATATGTGTGTGTATGTGTGTATGTACGTATGTGTGTGTGGTGTGTGTATGTGTGTGTGCGTGTGTGTGTGTGTGAATCAATCGATTATTTTATTGATAGAATTGTAAAATTGTAGAGTTGAAAAATGGACGAAAAATCCTTTGGCAACCGACTAATGCGTATATTTTTGTCGTGATCAGGATTTTGCGCGGCCGCAGAGGCTGGACATGCTGCTGGATATGCCGGCGGCGGTGCGTGACACACAATTGAAATACGGCTGGAACCAGGATGACCGCTCCCTCAACATATTCGTTAAGGAGGACGACAAACTGACTTTCCACCGCCATCCGGTCGCCCAGAGCACGGACTGCATCCGCGGCAAGGTCGGCTTCACCAAGGGCCTCCACTGTTGGGAGGTGTGCTGGTCGACGCGACAGCGAGGGACGCACGCCGTTGTCGGTGTCGCCACCGCGGACGCACCACTCCACACCGTCGGTTACCAAAGCCTCGTCGGCAGCACCGACACCTCTTGGGGATGGGACCTAGGTAAGACACTGCTCACATTTATTTATCTGTGGTTTCTTCAATAATGTCATATTGAATGTATGTAGGAAGGAACAAGTTGTATCACGACTCGAAAAATTGTCCGGGCGTGACGTATCCGGCTCTCTTGAAACCGGACCAGACCTTTATCGTGCCCGATAAATTCCTCGTGGTGCTGGACATGGACGAGGGCACGCTCAGCTTCGTCGTTGACGGCCAGTATTTGGGAGTGGCGTTTCGCGGTCTCAAGGGTCGCAAACTCTATCCGATCGTCAGCGCCGTGTGGGGTCACTGCGAGATCACGATGCGATACATCGGTGGACTCGATCGTAAGTATTATTTTTCATTTGAAACGTATTTTATTAATGTGTACCACTAATGTTTTCTTCGTTGTGTAGCTGAACCTTTACCGTTGATGGACCTATGCAGACGGGTGATACGACAGAGACTGGGCAAGCAGCTGCTCGAGGACAAGGTGATGAATCTCCAGTTGCCGCAGGCGCTACAGACCTACCTGCTGTACAAGGACCGGAGATAATATAGTCTGCGAGGTCGCGGCGCGCGTGCGAGTTGAAACCCAAAAGACACAGTGTCGGAATTAACCAAATATCTCTATCGTTTGTATTTGTTTATCTATTATTATTATTATTATTATTATTTTTAATTTAAATTTCCCGCATTTTATACACTTGTTCCGTTCGTTGTCGATCCATCGATTGACTCGGGAAGTGCGACGACGTTGGTTTCAGATTTGTTTTCGTATACAGACACACAGAAAAGTCCGAAGTGCTGTGATCATGACGTGGAGAATCTCTCGAGTTAGTGCGTAATTTCTTGGACTTGATCTCGCTAAGACGATTGATTTGATTGAGGGAATTGCGCATTTTCGCTCCCTGAATAATAAAAAAAATATATTGATGAAAGCCATACAAGGTGTATATAATTGTGTTACTCAGTCTTCTAAAACTTGTACTCTATCAGCACAGCTTCCTGATTATAGCTTTACAAGAGGATAGTTTTTAAAAGAAAATTTTTTTTTTAACGATGTGTATCGATTACAAGAAATGCTATGTTTGTAATATAGATTTGTATATAAAAATGTTATCTAGTTCTTGTTTTTATTATTGATTATTTTTTTTTTTTTTGTGTATGTGGACATGCCGAAACGTTGCAGGGACTCGATTTTGGTGTCTGCGATTCGTACCAAAACTTAATTATACATGTGATATTAGTAGGGATATTTTTAAAATACGGACGACGACCGGAAAACAGGCTTGATATTTTAAAAATGCTTGCTAACCATCAAATTACATTCGTGTCTGTGGCAGGCCACACATTTTCACTGCAAGTTTCGGTGTCGACAAATTTTAAATAAAAAAAAAACAAGTATACAAAATGATTTAATTGTTTTCCTGTCGTTTCTTTCACCATTATTAATTTGTTTGCCATCAGTTGACATTTTGACAGGGACGATAAAAACATTTTGTATAAAAGACACGTCTTCTAATTATAATTAAAATTATTGAAATATTTGTAAATGCTCAGGCAGTTTACACCAACGTAAAAGAAATGTATTTAAGAATATTAGACTTATTTTTGTAAATAATTTTTAAGTTAAGTGCCAGTTAAGCGGTCGATGTGTCGTTCATCCCTTGCACAAGTGATTGAAGAACATAAATTTGACTACATTTTATTTTGTTGCCTGGTTAAAAACCCGCAACAACTTTGACGGTACTTGAAACTAAGAGCTTGGTGCGGTGTTCAAACATCCCTTCAACTTCTTCGTTTCAAGTACCATCAAAAGTTGTTGTTGGTGTCGTTTTCATAATGTGCAAGTAAAAAACACCATCGGCGGCACAAAATATGTCTGCGACTGTTCTGTTCCATGAGATTATCGATTTAACTAATTTTTTAACTAAGGATTCCGTAGATAAATGTTTCGTTTCGTTGTACATTGGATTCATTCAGTGATGATGGCCATTAAATGGTCAAAAACCCCTCCTCCTCCCCGAAACGCGAATTTTTAGAGAATGAGTGTATGTAAATGTATGTGTTGTGTTAGTTTTTAGACTTGTTTCATACGAATTTTAAAATTTTTAACGACTTTTTGCATACCGAGTGTTCATTCATAAAATTTTCACTGTTTTTAAACAATTTGTATTTGTTCAGTTTTATTTTTTTAATAAACTTTCCAATTTTTAAATGATACAAATTGTATTTTATTGCCGCATCTACATTTAATGGAATAAAATGGTTTAGTTCTCGAATGATATTGTAAAGCTGCAGCTGCGGATCGAAACAATCCGTGGTCTGTTTTGTAGTTTATTAAAAATGAAAAAAAAAATTGCAATCTGTAGCGGCCTGGACAACTTTACTAATGATAAGTAGGATGTTTTATTGTATTTCTAAGTTTTGCTGTGACTGTCCAGGTTTATTTTAAGTTATTCGATGTACGATTATAATAAAATACTGTAAGTAAAATCTTTAAACAATCGAAATTGTTTTATTTTCACAACCTATTGTCAAACTCTATCATTAAAATTCAAAAGATACAAAAATTCATTATTTTTTTAAATTATATGAGTGTTTAAAAAAATCTTGAAACGTTATCGATTTTTCAAAAGTTCACATAACTGTAATTAATAATATAATGTAATAATTAAAACATCAAAAAGCAACCCCTGTTTATTCGATAATTGTGTACCCTGGCCTGGCCGAAACGTACACGACCGGCATAAATTAATAGGATTGAATGTGGAAGGGGCGAACGTTTATATGAGTTCCGAAGGGTTGTCGAATGCCTTTGCATTATAATTTATTAAACGCGCAGAATCGACTACTGACGTCCTCAAAATATGGAGAAATTTTCAGAAACGAATAATATAATAATAAACAAGACAACAATGAGAAAACTTGTTCATATTACTAATAATATTTTAAAAACATACATTATGATCGATATAATTTATTCATTTTATTATTAAGGAGATCTTACTGTTAGCAACAAGAATTAAATGTAAATTATAAAAATATTATAATATTAATTAAATGGAAATTATATATGTATATATGGACAGTTACTCGATAAATAAACAAATAAAAAAAACGCCTAATATATTAACTGGGGTTTGAAATTATCTGAACGGTGCGCTGGGGGTGGCTTGGTTATTGATCTCGAGCAGTGACGCCATGTGGGGCGGTTGCCTGGAGACGAGAACGCCGGCGCCTGGCGCCCTCAACCAGATCGACCCCCAGGAGCCGCACTCGAGCCGCGGTCCCCGCACATTGCGAACCAAAACGCGAAAATGTCCAACTGAAGGGGGTCAAGTTAGTTGGTGCACCAGCCCAAACAATAAAGTGTGTGCGTGATCCAGTTCTATTTTTTTCCTGAATAGATCGGGTGAGATGGGTACCGTATTGAGTTTTTCGCCTAGAGAGAGGCGACCAGTTTACACTACTGGTTCGACTGCGGATTTCACATTGAACAATTTCTCCTACGAACAGTTAAACAATGCGAAGAACAGGGAAACAAAAATCAACATCACCAACTCGAACAACCACAATTTGAACAACATCAACAACAATGACAACGCCAAGATTATTTCGGAGAAAAACGCGCTGGAAAAGAACCTGAAGAAGCATTCGTTGTTCATTAATGCATTATCTTGGAAGCGATTCTCGACAACCAACAACAATAAGAAGAAACTCGACAACAAAAATAAAAACATCACTGTTTTCCGACAACCGTTGGTGGATAATATTCATCCAGTCGTCGACAAAAACAAGAACATTCAACAATCGAAATCCACCTACTACCCCAATTCGAAATCAACATCAGCGTTGGCTTTGGACATTGTTCGGGTTAACAACGCCAATAACAACGCCAATCATCACGTACACTGTGACAAAGTTATCAACAAACAGACTCTGCTCAGCCAAAATTCCATAGGTTCGCAGAACCAGAACCAAGTGGTGCCAGTTGCGGGTCCCACGAAGAAGACGATCATTCAAGCTTCCACCTCTGAACTGCTCAAGTGTTTGGGCATCTTTTTGCACTCCAAATGCTACAAACTAAGAGATTTTCAGGCTGGCGACGCCGTCATGTGGCTAAGAACGGTCGATCGAAGTCTACTTCTACAAGGCTGGCAGGTACTTGAAATTTAATTTCATTTTTTTCAATTTAAACAATTCTCTGGAGCAAAACGTTTGTGTTTTGTACTTTCTCTGCTAACAAAGATGGCCGCGCTATGATCTGAGTTATGTAGACGGTGATGACAAGATGACAAGTGGCAAAAAAATATGTTTGTGCTTTGTTCTTGCATGTTGTAAACTATGTTGATCGATTATAAGTTGTTGAACTATTGATAAATTGTTGAAATTACCTTTCGTTATGATTTATTAATTAGTCTCAAATGTCTGAAGTCATCATACTAATAATACAAAATATGATTTAATTATTAGATAGGTACATTTTAAATATAAACAAGATAAAATTTCAAATGTGTATATATAATGTATTTGTGTAAAGTTTAGGTTAGAGGCTTGTTTATTTTAAAATAAACTCTATTCTTCATTCCTATAATGACATATTTAGCCCATCAAAGAAGAATGTTTGTTATATTTATTTTATTATGCATATATTTGCACCCACAAAAGTCATTAAAGTAACTACCCAAAACCTTTTCTATGTGTCCAATTTAAAAGGTTTTGCGTTCGATGAAATCTGCATTTTTACGATCTTGTTGCATGCGAGAGGGTCAAAGCTTCAAGGTTTATGCATAATGATTGTATTAAATGAACTTTACGTATTCGTATGAGACGTTTACCGTTCGCCAAATATTGAACAATAATAACTGGCACCAAAGTGTTATGTGCTGTTTTCTATCGATTTTCCTTATGCCCCCTTTTACAATCTGGGTCGAGAATAATCAGTAATGACATATTTGTTGTTAAAGTGGTTCCTTTATTGCGTGCCAGACGTAAAAATGATTTTGTTGTTTTCACATAACACATGCATTAATCATAATTTGGGAACAAACTTGTTGTTGATGTTCGTAATTAACATACGAAATTGATTGTGTGAGTTTCAATTAAACAAATGTAGTGTGTAATCGGTTAATGCTTGTGTTACATCTAACGTAATGCTGACATTTATTGACCAATTAACCAGCATAGTGGAATTTATCTTTACCGTTTCAGTATTTGTTCGCCACCCACTTGAAAATTCATTCCACGTTCATAATAGTTGATACTTTGTAGCCAGTCATAAAACTTTGTTAAATTAAATCACCTTCCGAAGTCGATGCGAAATGCAATTTATTTTATCCGTAAAATAGTTGAAAGGGTCTTTTATGTTTCTATCGGCATAAATCGCAAAAAAATAGTTGAAATAGCTGAATTTAAATGAAACTAGAAAAAGATTTCGATTAAAAATAAACAAGTTAAACGGATGCGGCAGCGACTTGATCCATTGATCAATTATTTACGGTTGCGAAGCACTTTGATATCGAATCCAGGTCTCGATTAAATCGAATTAGATCATAATCGGTCCACCGGACTCACGATCGGACAACGACGCGCTAAAACCGTAACCGCACGGTCTCGTTGCAACGCTGCAAATGCTGAAAATAAAAAAAAAATTATATAGGAGGAGGTCAATAAATTTGATCGTGTTGTCATGTATGTTATACGATGTTTGTAGATCTCCAACTAAATGTGAGGGTTTAGTTATTTTTAAAAATGGCGGATGCGCCGACATCAGTGAAACTGAGAAGACTTAATAGATAAAAGAAAATCGAATATTACTTGAACGTTTTGTTTAAGACACGCACTTACGTACATCGCGTGTACGGACCTTCTCAAAGCAGACATCAAATCAGGTGTGCTGACCAAACTTGCGTCATACTGTTCGATAATTTACGCATCCGAGGAGACAACAGGTTAAAACTACATCGACAACGTCGGTTGTAGTCTGCAAACTCGGTTCTCGGTTCTGTGATCCTGGACGGCGATCAAGTTCAAAAACGAATTGGGTCGTTGCGACATTCGATCGATGCACTGCACAGCGTCCAAGAGCGTGCAACGTCGCCCGCAACAGGATCATGTATTATTCAAGATTGAGACACTTTGATATAATTGAAGAACCCTTATTCAAAAAGGGGCAAAATACTAAAATCGCATTAATTTTAATAAAAGTTATATCATGGTCGAACGTTTTATCGAATTTCAATAAGGATTCAATTTGTTTTAGGATGTCGCTTTCATAAACCCAGCAAACGTGGTATTTGTCTACATGTTGGTGCGCGAACTGGTGGACGAAGACATAGACTGCGAACAAGATCTGCAGGCGGTGGTGCTGACATGTCTTTACCTCAGTTATTCCTACATGGGCAACGAGATTTCCTACCCTCTGAAACCGTTCCTCGTCGAGGACTCCAAGGACAAGTTCTGGGACAGGTGTCTCGAAATCGTGAACCGATTGTCCTCAAACATGCTCCGAATAAATGCCGAACCTTCCTATTTCACCGAGATCTTCACCGAACTGAAGACATGTGGTGTTGGTAGCATAGTAGGTATGGCGTCAATCGCAACTCGCAACTCGCAACTCGAAACCCGCCTAACAATTGTCGTTTTTGTTATGTAGGAAACAACGTCGCAGCGATGGGATGTCAAACAGTTCCGGTGGCCGCTTGCAACACAGGATCCGCGACCGCTTGACATAAAGAGCTAACCGTGGTTAAGCTCAAGCTGACCGAGACGCCGACCGTTCCCTGCGAAGTGTAACTGCCACCCTCTCCTAAAAAAAAAAAAAAAAACATCCCCGTCGTATCGGATTAGCGACTACTACTTAAAAGATATGTTAAATTGAATACACGGTTTGTGAAAAGGATCAAACGATTTTAAAAATATGGCTTGTGAAGAACGAATCATTAAGATTATTTCAGTATTGAAATTGAGATCGTTGACATTGAAAACTTTTCTCGTCGAACATTTCAAATATTTAAATTATGTAAATATTATTTGATAATATCCAATGGACGTTTGTCCCACCTTATGTAACGTTAATATTTGAAATGTTTATCACTTTGGTCGATCGTTCTTTCCAAAACTCCTTATGAAAAAATCTAACATAGAAAAAATGTAGCAAATTCTTAAAAATATAGGAAAAACAGAAAAAAAAGAAAAAATGACCGCAGCTCGATGATTTTCATCGTCACCAGATAATCGGGCATCAAAAATTTAATTTTTTTAAGGCGTGACTGTTGAAACGGTAGAACTATAAAATTATTTAATTGGATTTGTTTTCACGTTTGTGACTCCGTCGACGAGGAAAAAATTCTAATCCGACTGAGTTGTATATATAATATAAACATTATCTAGGATAGTTTTGTGAGAATTTCGTACGGGGTGGTATTAAAAAAATTTAACTGTGTTCATAGTCGTTTAACTGTGGATTTTAGTTCGATAAAAATGGATCGGGAAAAATGATTATTATTGATATTATTGCATTGTAAATTAATATCGTGAGACGCGTTAAGTTTTCAGTTTGGGACTCGGATTACTTGAAACCATTGAGGACTGGATATTGTGGCACAGGCGCTTTTTTTCTTAAATTAACTTACAGAAATTCTACTTTCTACGGATTTTCACTTTATCATAAAAGACTGTAAATAAATTTGTTAACACCTCAAAAATAAAGCGCGATATTGTTTGTTTAGAGTAATTTGAGGCCGTTGTTTTCGTTCTCTATCCAATCAAATTGGGATTTATTTAATTGATGATTTTCTTTCGAAAATCCAGTATTAGTGAAAAATTTATAGAAAGTTTTGTAGACATAAATAAATTTAGTAGGAGTTATAAAATGGTCGGGAGTTGTGCAATTACTTTGTAGGGTAGTTAACCCTAAAAAACAATGGATAAATACCCGTTTTAGTAAATAAGAACTTAGAACAAAAAATAAAAACGAAACGTTTGGGTTTACGAAAAAAACTTAACTACAAATTTCGGTGACACGAAACCGTGACGTATAGTTAAGAATTTTCTAAATGAATTTACATAAAATTAACTAATCTAACTAACAATTATTCGATAGTGTAACCTTTTCTTACAAGCTAACTAGGACGAATGTTATATGTATGGAGTGAAATCGGATTATGTGGTATTAAAATAATGTGCTCTAAAAATCCGTCTGTTTTTGTTTATTATGTTTTCCATGTTATGTTATGTTAGATTTTGTAAATTTGTAAGTAATTGATTTTTCAAATAAAATTTGTAGTAGCACGGTGATAAATACGAATCGACGATTCGGAAGTTTTTCATTAATTTTTAACGATTTATGTTCTGGATATTGTTGTGAGTGATATTGTCAAGTGATTTTGAAAGATTATCGTCGGATAAATAAATGTAGGTATAAACAAATATGTGTTTTATTTCTCATTTTGCTAAATTTTTTACAACTAATCAAAATCATTTTATTGCAATATTGTTTATTTTTAGTCCAATTTGAAAAATCTCGATAAAACAGTTCAACGTTCAACAACAATCTAAACCTGCGTAAACATTGATCCCAGTTTACTGTCGACCACTGTGTCAACCTGGTGTTTGTTTTTTGCTTGGTATTAACCTATTGAGAATATCGAAAAATGGCTGATGTAGATGGAAATACTGTTTTGGCGCAAGCTTTAAAAGATCAGGTATGTCATAAAATAGTTTTTGAGATATTTAGATGCCATTTTATTATTAGAAGTAAATAGATTATGCGACGATATGCAGATAGGTGTCTGTATTTTGATTAAACGTTTATAACACCTTTGCATATGTTTCATCTATTATCTAACAGATGTCGCGTGACATTACAGGAATAATTTGAATTTATAAATTTAGGGAATTGAATATGTGTTCGGAATCGTTGGAATTCCAGTTATTGAGCTCAGTATGGCATTGCAACAAGTTGGAATTCATTACGTAGGAATGAGGAACGAGCAAGCAGCTTGTTACTCAGCCCAAGCGATTGGTTATTTAACAGGCACACCTGGAGCAGTTCTGGTTGTCTCAGGACCTGGTCTTTTGCACGTCTTCGGTGGCATGGCCAACGCTCAAGTTAACTGTTGGCCACTGCTAGTGATCGGTGGTTCTGCTCCCCAAGACCACGAAGGTACATCTAATAAAAATTGTTTCAAATTTCAAAATTACAGATGTTCAAATTTTTAGGTATCGGAGGTTTCCAGGAATGTAACCAGGTAGAGTTGGCACGTCCCTATTCTAAATATTCGGCTCGTCCTCCAAGTGTCCAACTGATCCCACAACACGTTGAGAATGCGATCAGATACGCAAAATCTGGACGTCCTGGTGTTGCGTATCTAGATTTTCCGGCCAATCTACTCGGCGCACGAACTTCTGAAGATACTATCCCCTCTATCGTACAACCTGCTCCCGTTCCACTGATCTATCCCGATCCTCAGCAAATAGAAAAGGCTGTCCAATTGTTGACAACGGCTCAAAGACCGTTAGTGATTGTCGGCAAAGGTGCTGCCTACTCCAGAGCCGAAAAACAAATCAGACAGCTAATAGAAAAGACCAATCTGCCATTTTTACCTACACCAATGGGTAAAGGAGTGGTCCCGGATGAATCCCCTAAAAGCGTTTCCTCTGCCAGATCCACAGCTCTACTCAAAGCCGATGTTGTACTGCTTTTAGGCGCGAGACTCAACTGGATTTTGCATTTCGGCAGACCTCCACGTTACGCACCCGACACCAAATTTATACAAATTGATTTGTGCCCAGAGGAAATTCATAATAGTGTTAGAGCTGCTGTAGGTATCCAGAGCGATGTGAAGACTGCTGTTGAGCAGATCTCTGCAGGACTAGAGAAAAAGGGATACAATTTTAGCAGTAGCAGCGACTGGTGGAAGATGTTATGCAGAAAAAGTGATGAAAACAAGAAAGTTGTTGAAGCTATGGCAACTGATGTGTCCAGTCCATTGAATTACTATGCTGTTTTCAAACACTTATATGAACTTTTACCCAAGGACTGTATTATTGTCAGCGAAGGTGCCAACACTATGGATATTGGAAGATCTATGTTGCCTAATAATTTACCAAGACACAGATTGGATGCTGGAACTTTCGGAACAATGGGTGTATGTTTTTATACAATTTCATCTCTTCCTTTCTCTTATCTTTATCAGTAAACTTTATTTACAGGTTGGACCAGGATTTGCGATCGCAGCAGCTCTCTATTGCAGACATTATGAACCAACAAAAAGAGTGATTTGTGTGGAAGGAGATTCAGCATTTGGTTTTTCTGGCATGGAAGTTGAGACCATGGTGCGTTACAAATTACCCATTATAATCGTGATCGTTAACAATTCCGGCATCTACAGCGGAATGGACGGTGATTCTTACAAAGAAATTCAAGAATCATCGGGTGTCAAGGACATAACGAAGATGTACGTTTGTCAAATGACGATTTGATATTTTTTAATACCTATTATTTTCAGGACTCCCCCCACGAGTTTGTCATACAGTACAAGATACGAAAACATATTAAATTTGTTCGACAGAAATGGATTCTTGTGTAAAACAATTCCAGAGCTTCAAAACGCTGTCAGAGAATCATTGAAAATTGCAGATGGTCCGAGTGTTATCAATGTTATAATCAGTCCGGCAGCTGACAGAAAACCACAAGCTTTCAATTGGTTAACAGAATCTAAATTGTGATTGTTTCATGCCATTGTTCATGTTACTTTTGTATTCCTGTTAAATTAAAAATTAATTAAAAGTTGTTACAAATACATATGTTGATATTATTGATATAAAGCGTCCAGTATAGGAAGAATTATTAGTGCACTATTTCAGAACAAAAATTATAACATAAGCAATAAGCAATAAACAAAAATGTTTTATAATGTTGTTTCCTTAGGTTCATTCCAAGGCTGCTTTTCACTTGATCCCATAAAAATAAAAGCTAGACCTCCAACCAGGAAAATGGAACCCGCCAAGACAAATACCCATCTCCATTCGTCCATTGTATTCTAAAAGACAATTATATAAGAAAGAGAAAAACTTTAATGGACACTTACTCCTCCCTCAGTAATGGCAGCAGTAGTAACCGGTACTAAAAATTGTGATATTCCTCCAATTGTACTGATAATGCCAAAAATGGTTCCTGCAAAGTTCGGTGCCAAATCTTGCGGATTATAAATTGTAGTGCAAACTACCGCTGCGTTGAAAAACAGAGTCATACAGAGTAGCACTGTGTCCACATATGCATTACATCCTATGAACATCATGGCAAACATACATAAACTGGGCAACAAATGAGCTTAAAATAATTAACGAAGTAAAAAAAAAAATGTGAAAAATTTAGTACAACTTACAAAATACCACAAAACCTTTCCTTTGTATGGTCATGGAACAATATGCTCGTTTGGTGAAAAAGTCCTTTACACATCCACACAGGAATCCGGCTAAAAGACGTACAATATGGGAAGTTGCTGAAAGAGCGCCAGATTCTTTTAAAGAAAAATCCAAATAATCATTAAAAAATTTTGGAACTGAAGTCAAAAGGACAAACAATCCCCATAAATTAGCTAAATGACAAATTGCCAATCCTCAAAATGGTCGCGAGGTCAAAATATCCCCATACCCAATTTGCGACGTCAGAAATTGCTCCAACCACAGCAAAAGTCATGACAGTTCCCATTGTGTTACCAAACATCGCACTCATAAACTTGCCCTTTTCCTTCGGAGGTGACCAATGAGATATTACATTTTGCATGGCAGGATAATGAACTCCCTACAAAATAATGTATTATATATATATATATATATATATATATATATATATATAAATATATACGCTTAGCATTCCTATAAGAACCCTGACAAGCATCACCGCCGACCAATGGACCAGGTTTGCGGGACGCAAAGAAGAGTTGCAAAGATGGACCCCAATGTGGAGAGTATTCGGCGAAGAAGCCTCCGGGAATTGAAAAGATCATATAACCGTAACCGTAACCCGCCAAAACCTGTCCTTGCTGGGTTTCAGTCCATTCTGCTCTTGGAAATATGTCCGACTAATTAAAAGGAAACAGACTAAGCTTTACAACTGTTTAACAGAAAATCTTACTTCGTGGTATTGTTTTTTGGTTCGCTCTTTTTTTTCTACGATGCAAATGGATTTTTTGACTTCCGTTTTGTTCTGTGCATTCCCACTCTCTTTAGGAGTCATCATTGCTAAAGCGCTGATCGATATGTTCACTCTCATAACGTAATTAGTGTAGGTCGTCATGAAGATGATAACTCCAATCCAAAATCGAAACGGCATATCTGATTATAATATACATTACCATAATTCAGACTTTGGAGGAGACAGATAACTTACGCATAACTTTTGCGAGTAAAAATAAAGTTCGAAACTATCAAAAAAATGTGTATATAACGTTAGACTAAATTTTAGCAAATTGGTAACCTTGGAGATTTTTTTTATTCGTATAATGTCAATTTAATTTTACTAAACTCAAACTCCTTCATCTGATGTGACTTCCAATATTGTCTAAAATGGGTAAACAGCTAATTTCTTATAACATTTTCATCAAAACATTGATTTCCAGCTTTCAAACTACCATTTAGAGTATGGATTGGTGTGGTAATCTTCATGACGACTTTCACCAATTATGTACTGAGAGTGAATATATCGATTAGCGCTTTGGCAATGTCTACACCACGACAAGTCACTGAATCCGATGATAGACCTACAGTGGCGCCTTCCGAATGTCTCCCCGACACCACCAAAACTACCAAAACAAGAGAAGCGGGGGACGAAGTAAGTTTTCAATTGTATATGTATCAATAAGATGTAATATTTTTTGCATTTTTATTAAGGGTTTTTTCGCAAAGGCGGAATGGTCCGAAACAGAGCAGGGGCAGGTTTTAGCTGGTTACGGATACGGTTACATTATATCATCGATACCTGGGGGGTTTTTCGCAGAGTATTTTGGTCCATGGAAGACTATAGTGTGGTCCATGTTGATCTCGATTATCGCCACATTTCTGTGTATACCAGCAAATTTAGTTCATTGGTCGGTTGTTATGGTAATGCGGGTTATTCTTGGATTGATGGGGGTAAGACTACATTTTTCATCCTTTCATTTTCATTTCTGGTCGATTTACTTTATCGGTTTTTAGGGATTGCACTATCCGGCTTTGCAGAACTTGATAGCCCGTTGGGCGCCGCCAAAGGAAAAAGGCAAATTCATGAGTGCGATGTTTGGCAACACAATGGGAACGGTTATGACTTTTGCTGTCGTTGGTGCTATTTCCGATGTGGCAAATTGGGCTTGGGGATTCGTTTTCGTCGGTGGATTCACCATATTTTATTTGATATTTGTCGCCATCGTATTAGCCGATAGTCCAGACCAAAGTCGTTGGTGTTCCGATGAGGAGAAGGAGTTTCTTCGATCTGAAATTCCTCCACCCCGTGCAAAGGTACTGCTTATATTTCATTCAGTAAAGATATTAAAGAAAAAACTAAACTATGGTTTGGTTTTTAGTTGGTCGCTCCTTATAAAAAGATATTTACTTCGATTCCCTTTTGGGGTTTGGCGATTTGCCATTTCGCTAATCTTTGGGGATTATTCATATTATTAATAACTGTGCCGAAGTTCTTCAAGGATTATTTAGACTTTTCTCTAAAAGAGTCAGGAGCACTTTCGGCTATGCCACACATTTGCAGATTGTTCGCTGGATTTTTGTACGGAAGCATCAATGATTTTTTCACGAAAAGAGCATTTTGTTCCATGACCATACAAAGAAAATGTTTTGTCATAGTGTGTTAGTATATAATAATACTAACTGATTCGATATAAAAAAATCATCTTTTAGCTCACGTAATGCCTGGATTATGCCTAATAATGATGATGTTCCTAAACTGCGATTCTAGAATTGGCACAGCCCTTCTTTGCATGACATTATTCTTCAACGCGGCCGTTATTTGCACTACAATCTATAATCCTCAAGATTTGGCGCCCAATTTCGCTGCTACTGTTTATGGAATTATCAGTACCATTGGGGGTATATCTCAATTTTTGGTTCCAGTTTCTTCTGCTGTTATGACAAAATCTGGAGTTAGTATGATGTATGTGACTTCAAATATGTTCAATTATTATTATTATTCTTTTTTAGAATACAATGGATCAGTGGAGATGGGTTTTCGTATTGGCCGGAGCTATTTTTATGGTTGGGGCGACGGCTTTCATTATTCTTGGCTCAACTAATAGACAGTCTTGGAACGAACCAGAACAAAAGGATGCTTAAAGCAAAATTAACAGTTTTTTGAATGGAAATAATTTATTATATGATCACATTTACAATATTATTGAAATATACATATATATATATATATATATATATATATATATATATGTAAAAAATTATATGTGAGAAATATGTACACTCCCTTCTGATTATGCAATAAAATGTACATATTACACTTTAGTGTTTTCATTATCTATTGTCTCTTCGTCTTCAGTAATGTAAGCAGCATTTTCTGTACCCGTTTTATGCGTAGTTGTTTCTTCGAAATTCCAAGGTTGAATGTCTCCAGTTCCAAAGAGGATGAAGAAAAATGCACACGCGATGTAAACAGAGGAACCAATGTAGAAAATTATGTGCCATTCGTCTAAACCGTTCTACAAAATATAATATAAATTAATGTGCTATTATCACATTTTTAAATTCAACACTTACTTTTTTTGTAGTCAAATATCCAACGATTAGAGGAGAAATAAACCCTGTAGTGCTGCCAATGCAATTAGCAATTCCATACAAAGTGGCAGCAAAATTGGGCGCCAAATCTTGAGAATTTTGCAGGTTGGTCAAAGTTGAAGCGCCATTCAAACCCAGAGATAGTGTTATAAGAACTATTGCCCAATTTGCGTCGCAACCCGTAAATGTCTGCATCAACAATAAAAATCCAGGAAGAATATGAGCTAAAAAAACATGAACAGGTAATAGGTACAATCATATCGATAACGGTTTTTGTTCACAATAAACTTACAAAATAGGACAAAGCTCTTTCGTGTCGTAGTAGTCGTCATCCAGTTCTTTTTTCTAATTTGATCGCCGATTGATCCAAAAACGAATCCAAAAATCAGCCTAGCTAAATAGGGAAGAGCCGCCAGAATTCCAGTATGACCCAAATCAAAACCTAGTACAGAAGACATGAAATTGGGTCCAGCTGTCATCAGAAAGAACAATCCCCACAGGTTACCAAAGTGTAACACGATCAAAGCCAAAAATGGTACCGATCGAAATATAAGTCCGTAAGGTGCCAACCTCTACAAAATCATTATGGATTAATTTTCAGTAAAATATATTATAATTTTGTAGATACAGTACTTTTTTATTATTGACGTTTCCTCCAAGCCCATCTTCAATATATTGTTTTTCAGATTGGCTAATCCAAGGATGATCTGATGGGGTGTCTCTAACAAGACACACCCAAGCGACTGTCCATAAAAGAACGATAATACCATTTGAAAAGAAACCCCAATTCCATCCATACCTTTCTATAACAGCACCCAAATATGGCCATGTGGCGACCGTTCCCATAGCACCCCCTAACAATGCACCCATGAATTTACCCTTTTCTTGAGCTGGTACCCATTTTGCTACCAAATTGTGTAAACATGGGTACACTACTCCCTTAAAATAAACTCGTTTATTTTGATTAATTGTTCATTGTCTTTTCAGAGATTACCCCGAAGAGTCCAATGAGAAATCTGGACACGATCAGAGCCATAGGATGCCAGGAAGCGGTAAGGGGACCCAAAAGTGTCAATCCTCCTGCTACTAGGAAGGAAATCATAATGATTTTCGATGGGCCGAATTTTTCCGCCAAGGCACCACCTGGAATTCCTGTAATAGTGAATCCCCAAAAGTACGAGCCCAAAATCAATCCCTGAAGCTTTTTGTTCCATTCATATCTCGGTCCATACTGAAAAAAAAATATTCTATTATATATATATATCTTTTTTATAGAAAAATCATTTTACATTTGGAAGTGATGTGAATTTGTCTGGAACTGGTGAAATCATTATGGATTCGTTGGTAATGTTTGAAATTCTGGCACATTCCGGTACAAAAATTTTTGATTCAGACGTCTTTCCTGGTTCCACCATTGCGATTATAAGTATGGACATGTTCACTCTGATCATGTACAGGATAAAAGTGCATGTAAACAACATTATCCATATTATGGATCTTGTTGGTATTAAATCTAAAACATGACATAAAAAGTGTTAATCATCACATAAAACTGGTTTACAAAACAATAAAACAAGTTTATTGTGACTTACCTTTTCCTAATTTAAAAACCATATTATCAATCTAAAATTTGCAACGTATCACAGTGCTGTTATTAATATTTTCAAATTCAGTTTTTCCCCATTTTCTCTAAAAAATTCCAAAACTCAAATACCAATAACAGTCTATCCCAAGATTTTGTTAAACGAACAGTAAACATTAAATTATTGCATCGTGTTCGGATATTAATTATATAAATTACTGTTATTATGTTACAACTATGTTTATGGTTTGAAATTGCTCATTTCCTCTTTGTTGCGATTTCTGTGAATCAATTGACATTGAAATCAGATTTTGTTCGTAATTAAATCTTTATCGGTTCTATAAAAACGTCATGTAAGGTAATAATTGAAGTTTATCTGATTTATTTGTTGTCCTAGCCCAACAAGTAGATATTTTTTTTGAGAAATGTACAAATTAGTATCAAAATAGTGTTTTAATTTAATTTAAACCTAAATTGAGATAATCTAAATATCACTACAGTAATTCTGTATTATTTACAATTGTTACAAGTATTACACAAGTTTTTAACAGCAATAAATTTAATACTCTTTGAACAAATGTTGATTCCATTGTTAAAACTACTTAATTACATAAAAAATAAATATTTTTGCATTAAAATGTATTTAAAGTGTATATTGTTTCTTTTTATAAAGATTCTGATGGTGTTTATTGACACATGATTCGAGGAATGGAAATTTGGCACCTAGTAAAATAAGTGCCCGTGTAATATTTACTTGCCTTAATTAAATTAACATATACAGATTCTTCTTGTTCAAACTCTCGTAACAAGTGGGACATATCAATATATACACGTTTTAATGATTTAAACGACGTCGATAATATTAGTTGCACTTTAATTGTGTTTTGACTTCGATTCGCACAGAGTGTAGAAATAATTACCTTATATTTACGTTGTAAAATAATAGAAAATTATTTCTTATGCAAATTTACGAGTTGATCGTAAAGAATTCAACGTACTATCCTAAAATTCTACTTTCACTTTAATTCGATGTCAACGATGTATTAAATAGAATGGGAATTAAATGTAATTTTCACGTTTTTGCATACCAAATTATCACATTTAACGAACAGGACACGAAACGATTGCGCTAAAACCGAAACTCGAACTACCTCCGCTATCAAACCGTATGTCTGAATACCTTCTAGATTTACCACCACCATCACCACTACCAGAACTGAATACCTCATTATAAATAACAAAGTGACTGGATTCGAGAAGTTTATTATTTCAGTCTTCTTTTACCGTAATACTTTTTGTTCCCCGGTTAATTATCGACATGCTGAACAGTTTGATTGACATAATAATAAATTTCTGTTTATTGTAATAAACAGGTTTGTTTTATAAAAGAATTTTTCCAGTTGTTTGAATTAACACAGCAAAACGTTAGTAATTTTATATTTTGGGATAACAACAAAAAAATTATTTTTAAATTTCACTTTAAGAAAATTAACAATTAAATGTCTTTTTATATAACAATAATTTATGAAAAACACACGTGTAATAATTTATAATGTATATATTGTATGTAATGTACAAATAAATAAGCAGATAAAATCAATCTTGGAGAACAATAATTCTCCTGCAACATTTTCTACCAAATAACTTGATAAAGTTGGCATATTCATCTCCATATTCCTTGGCTAACTCAAAATAAGTAAGCATATGTTTATGCAAAATCCAAATAATAGATTTATTTATATCTTCATCTCTACAACAGTCTGAATCTGTGTCATTAGTATCGTCGTTCAGTCTGGAGTATTTGTTGACGTCCAATTTCGGTATGCAGGTTTCTAGTGGTGACCATTTATAAGTTTCAGGACATAAAAGATAGGATGGCGATAATTTGCCCTTGTAAAGCATTTTTGGGCAGGTATGAATATAATAACCCATATAATATTGATTTATTTCCGGTACTGTTTTACTTAATGATCTTGTAAAGTACAGTTCCCTAAAAGATCAGTTTTGATAAGGAAATTACTTGAAAGAAAATAATAGGTTTATTCGAATTTTAATTCTTTTAATTCAAAGGCATATCAATTTTAACAAACAAAATCGTTTTTAAATATATAATTACGCATATCCGACAAAGCAGTTCCAAATTAGAATTGATTTTTACTATGTATGCACTTGATAGTAATCTCGTAAACTCGAATAAACCCAACAAGGCTAATAAGTACCGAAGGGATCCGTATGTTCCAAGAGTGAGTCCCCTAAAATCCGGATCATAGAAGAAATATACAGAACTAACACATTTAGGTAAAATATCGATGACACCAACAGCGATCAGTTTGTCATCTATCCAGTACTGTTGATGAAAAGATCCGTAACCCGGACCTTTTTTATTATCCGGAAATGGTTCGGGCTAAAAAAATTCTGTTATACTAATTTATAAATAAATAACGTTTTTATAATTACATTTAGAGGTGAATCAACTAAGAAGCGGACGAAGCTTCTCCTTGCTTTTTCTGCGGGATCGTTATGGACGATTGTCTGGTACTTCGTATACAAATCCTCTTCAATCTTTTGAGTTTTAGTCCAATCGTCGTCGTTTTTCCGTTTATTCGGCTGAACCAATTTAATCTAAAAAATGTGTTTCCTGTTAAATAGGTAGATCTGAAAACAATATTCTAATAAACCCACAATTAGTTTGTGTAAAACATCCTTAGGAACATCCTCAATGAATTGCTCAAGACTCTTTTGTTCGTCGTTTGCACAGAGTTTTTCTAAACTCATTCCGTGGCTAAGAAGTTTCTCTTTTTTACGCTCTAATCGCAGCAACTTTGCTTTTTTGCAGGGCGGTCGCGTAGAATCCGCCCCCAGACCTTTCTTTATCGGTTTCGGTTTTTCCACTTTGGTGGAGGCTATAATTTTATTAGCGCTCTTTTTCGATGTCGACGCAACTTCTATAAAATGTAGGTTTTTATTTCAATATTACAATGTTTTCATCAATTTATCACTTTGAACTTCAAGGCAATTTTATTCAAGGTTAAGATTATATTATTTAAGTACTCAGATAGTAGTATTTAATTACACTATAGATAAAAGGTAATACAATAAAAAATAAAATAAAATTACCAGTTTGCACATCAGGGATTTCAAAAGGCTTCTCATTAACAACTTTGTTAGTGAAAATCCCATTCATCTCCACATCTTTTACAACATCTTCATTTACACCTTCACTCTCATCTTTTGAATTTGTGACTGGTAAAGCTCCATCAGTCAAATACTTATTAAACTTTTTAATCACTTTTTTTTGGGATTTGCTCATAATTAAATTTAAAGCATCACACCTGTAATATAAAAAATTAATACTCATTTGATCAGTTTTTTAAGTTTTAAACCTTATTGTATATTGTGGACAACAGGTTTCATGCATCACAGGCTTATAGCAGTACTTGCCCGAACGTCTCCAACCTCTGTCAATTAAGTCCTGATAGTCAACCACAGTCATGTTAAGTGCTGACATGCCTAAAATCATTGCTTTAACAAAGAATGACAAACGTTGTTGTGTATATTTACCGTAAGTTGTGCTTCCATTTTCACTTTTGCAGTATCCGCATTTATGCTGGTCCTTTTCGGGATAGATTTGCACTATGGTTTCTTCATCGACACGTAACCGCGACATCGTCTTTTGGTGTCGAGGACGATATGAGAAGTTTGTTCAATGTTATTTTAGAATTTTGTTCGTAAAACATTCATGGAATTATTAAATTGACATTTGGTATTTCGGGTATACGCAACACAAGGTTCTCTATACTAAATAAAATGAAATATTAAAGTAATGTAATTTCTGCATTACAGGTTTCTGTTACCAATATAAACTGTTATTTAATAGCAAACGCGTAACGTAAAGAGGTCGACACAGAACACACAGAGGTCGATAGTGTCTATTCACAATCTAATAATTCAAAATTATTTTTTTTAGTACCTTGAGAGAACATTGATTTTTTAAATACTGTTAATTATGTATCACTGTAATGTTTTTTAATGTTTAATATTATATTAAAATAATGTATATTTTTTTATTCTATAAAAATAGCAACATTAATTATGAAAAAAAAATTTATTGACTATATCAGTAATATTGAATTTAACATTAAGCCATATTAAGTAATCTTGCAGAATCCGCGACTTTAAGGAACATTTTCTAGCGCATGCGTTCTTGAACGTTATGCGTTTACAGTGCGATGTTGTCGCTTTGTAACGGTGAAAATATTCGAATTGTTCTTTGTGAATGTTTTGTGTTCATTGGGGTTACATTATTGTTAAATTAGTGTTATTACTTTTTTTATTTTTCTTTCTTATAATTTGATTATTAAGGCTCATTAATTAAAATATTTTACGTTATATATTTATGGTAATTACATTCTTAATTTATTGGTAAGCTCATTTAATATATTTTATTTTACGATTATGTTCATGTTTAAAACATTATATTTTTATTTCTTTGGTAAGAACATTTTTAATATGTTGGTAGTTATTTTACATTATATATTATTTGGGTGCTGTATTTCTAAAACATTACATTTTTATTTACAATATTAATTTATTGGTATGGCTTATTAATTAATTAATTATATTTTACTATATAGATAATTGTATTGTATTTAATTAAAAATGTATTTTTATTCTTTTTTAACTTATTTCAAATTTATTGATAAATTTCATTTATTTATATGGAGAAATAAATATAAAAATCGCAATGTGTTTATGAGCATTTTAAATTGTATCAGGGAACAATATCCACTGTAATAAATTTGTTTCTGTTTTAATTTATTATGTTTTTTTATAATATATAATAAAAATTATTCCCTTTTGTAAATTTAACTAATTATTAAATATTTTCTAAAATTATTTAATAATGAAATAATTAATTATATATTAAACTATCAAAGAAATTTAGAGTAAATAAAAAAATATTTAATATACTATGATTAGCCGAATTATATTTTAAGAATTCAACCACATAAATGACAAAAGTCATCCTTGAAAAACAAAATAAATTACATATGGATTTTTTAATAACATTTTTCTCTACATATTTTGTTAAAACTGAAATCTGGCAACTATGCAGTCTAAAATCTTTCAAACAGATGATTTCAAATTAAATTGACGCATGTGCTAAAAATATTCCTCATTGTCGCGGATTCTGCAATATTACCCCATATTGATAATTTCGGTTAAATGTTAACACATACGCAACATACATATGGGCAATTCATTCTACAGCTAAGTTGTGTGTTATTTTCTATTATACTCACTTTTCATATATCATTTCAGATTCAGATTATAAATTGTGCGTCAGTAATTTAAAAACTGTTCTATCCGGGGTTGCATAGCACGAATGTTAAGTGAGACACAAAATAACTATATATATGAATAGTTAGTATAAATGGTAGGTCTGAGTAGTTCGAGGGTCGATTCTGTTCTGGCTTGTGTGGGTGAGGGTGACCGTGACCTGAGCCTCAAGGGTTTGGCTTTTCTTGGAGGTTCGAGCGGTCACATGGCTTATCATGTGTACAGCTGCATTCACGGTACGGTTGTACACAGCAAAAATTAATAGAAAAAATTGGTAAAGTTGCAGAATCGGTCACTCTAAGGAATATTTTCTAGCGCATGCGTCGTGAGTCGCAGGTTTCGCGCTTCTTGAACAATTTGTAGTGCTGTGTTGTCGCTTTGCAACGGTCAAAATATTCGAATTGTTCTTTGTGAAAGTTTTGTGTTCTTTGAGACTATTATTGTGAATTACATTTTTTATTTCTTTGGTAAGTAAATTCTTTCTTCTAATTTGATCATTATTGCTCATTAATTAAACTATTTTACTTTACAGGTTATATTTCCGTGGTGTTTTTAAAACAATATATTTTCCTTACTCTTCTGGTAATTACATTCTTAATTTATTGATGGGTATGCTCATTTAATATATTTTACTTTACAGATTATTTCCATTATTAACACAGATTACAGATTATTAACATTATATTTGTACTCCTTTGGTAAGATCATTTTTAATTTATTTGTAGTAATTTTTTAAGTTATTTTACTTTATAGATTATTTGGGTGCTATATTTTTATAATATTACATTTATATTATTATTATATTTATATTTTTTGGTAAGTACAATCTTTATTTATTGATATAGATCATTAATTAGTTAATATATTTTACTATATTTATAATTGTATTGTATTTAATTAAAAATGTATTTTTATTATTTTTTAACTTATTCCCAATTTACTATATTTTAAATTCACTAGTATTTAATTTTTTTAGAGTTAGTTTAGTGCAATAGACTATGGCTGTTCAGAGAAGGTCAAAGGCTCTTACTAGTATTGTTGTGGCTAATGAAGTAGTTGGTATAGATTTGAATGAATCCTACAATTTGGCTGGATTAAGTTTTGGCAATCCATTGCTTGCAATACAGTGGTGTGTTAGACGCGGAATACTTAAGAATAGGAGTATATGTGCCAACTGCAATCTAGCCATGTCATTCATAAAAAAAAAGTGTACAGATGGATACATATGGCGTTGCAAAGGGTGTGGAAAATCATCATCAATTAGGAGCGGATTATTTTTTTCCAACAGCAACTTATCAGTAGAAAAAATGTTAAAAATAATTTATTGTTGGGCGTGTGATATGCCACATGAAGTGGTTAAACGAGAAGTGGGGCTAGGGATGGCGGCTACCCACACAATGGTAGACTGGTCTATGTTCTGTCGGGAACTCTGCGAGCAACACCTGGTAGGAAATCCTGAGGTTTTAGGTGGATGGGATGAAGACGCTCAAGAGCCTAAGATAGTAGAAATCGATGAATCGAAATTTTTTCATCGAAAATATCATCGTGGACGGTGGTTGCCTGGTGCATGGGTTTTCGGTGGTATTGAGCGTGGCTCTGGGCGTTGCTTCTTGGTGGAAGTTCCTGACAGAACTGCAGAAACCTTATCTGCTATAATTCAAAGGTTGGTTGGAGAGGCGTATTTAGGAAAGTAGAAGCATGTATTTGATGGATGCTAGGTAAAAAATATTTTTGAACTGTTAGAATTTAGTATAAATTGTGCATGTTATTTTAGAAAGTAAGAGCATGTACATGTTAGAAATAATATTTACATTTTTTCCAGAATTTCGAATTGAATTATTTTTTTTTTTTTGTTTATAAGTATAAAAATATAACTTTATTTAATGGAATAGGTACATCTTACCAGGAACAATAATTATGTCCGATGGGTGGAGGAATATATCACCATGAAGTGATTATTCACGAACATAATTTTGTGAACCCTGAAAATCGTGTAATTCACACGCAGAACGTGGAAAATATGTGGATGAGGGCGAAAAGGAAACTCCGTCGCCAATTTGGTACCTCACAAACCTTATTTCCATCGTACCTCCACGAGTTTATTTGGAGGAACAAATTTAGGTATTAGGGAGCAATATCCTTTAGAATAATTTTATTTTTATTTTAATTAATTTTGTTTTTTTATTATAAAGTATATAAATATATTTTTTTGTTATATTAATGTATTATTTTTTATAAAAAGTATTCCCTTTTGCAAATTTACCTATAAACTATTAAATATTTTCTGAATATATTTAATTAGACATTAAACTATCAAAGAAATATAGAGTAAATAAAAAATTAATATAGTAATTAATAAACTATGATTAATAGAATTTTATCTTTTTTAGAATTCAACTACATAAATGACATAAGTCTTACACGAAAAACAAAATAAATTACGTAGAGATTTTTCTAATAACATTTTTCTCTAGTTATTTTGTTAAAACTGAAATCTGGCAACTATGCTGTCTAAAATCTCCGAAACAGATGATTTCAAATCAAGTTGACGCATGCGCTAAAGATATTCCTTAGAGTGACTGATTCTGCAACTTTACCAAAAAATTTTCATAAATGATTTTAATAAAATCAAAATGGATAATCAAAATCAAATTAATATAGATAAGAATATAAACAACCATAATAAAGTACAAGGAGAAAATGTATGCTACTCAAACTGTTGGAGTACGGAAAAGAGCTACTAAAGGTGAAAAGAGTTTGCGTCCACTCTAAGCATCAAAAACTTTGCGGCAAGTGAAGGTTGGCTTACAAATTTCAAAAAGAAAAATGGAGTTGTATTTAAAAAAGTTTGTGGGGAACGTGGAAGTGTTAATGATGTAGTTTGCTTAGATTGGCATGGTGATTTGAAGACATTGATTGAAAACTATGATGTCTGAGACATTTTTAATACTGATGAAACTGGCCTGTTTTTCAAATGTTTACCGGGCAAGATGCTTACTTTTAAAGATGAAAAATGTCATGGGGGAATGCATATTAAAGAGACGTTGACAGTTTTACTTGCAGTAAATATGGACCCTTAGTGATAGAAAAAGCAATGAAACCGCGATGTTTCAATGGAGTGAAATCGTTTCCTTCTGATTATCGTGCTAACAAAAAAGCTTGGATGAGACAGAAAAGATCAGGAAACTTTGTTCAAGTGGATAAAGATGTTGCTGTCTCAGGTTCACTAACCGATGGCGAAACCGACAGACAAATGAAAAAAACAACGATGAAGATGAAAACGATACATTAGAACCTTTGGCAGAGGTGTTAAGGAACCAAGAGCCTGCCTCATTCGATACCTTACAAAGCTTCTGTCTACAAAACGAAAATGATGAACAAATATTTCAAGCACTTTTTCTCTTATGTAACATATCTATCTTAACTTTTATCTTTCTTAAAGAATAGCATTTAATAAATAATAATTGATTATCAACACTCATTTAATATTTCAAACACTCGATAATTAATTTTCTGGAGTTTCGAATTAACGAGAGTTGACTGTACCTTAATTTTAGACTTGTTCCATCAGCAAACTTATGGTCAGTCATTGACCACAAAATATGCAAATACGTCGTAATTTTTACACGTTGTACCGACAAATAAATTTATTAGTTAGTTATGGAGGTCGACAGTAACAAAACGCGATAAAAATAAAAAAATGCGATAAGCAACCGGCATTTTCAACGCGCGCGTCCGAACCAAGTTTTCCCCCGTTCTCAGCGCGATCAATACGCCTAGTAGGCCATGGGGGCGGTTTGTGCGTTGATCGTTCTTTCTTATATGTAGTATTTTGTTTTTCGGTCGTCGTCTCAGATGTGACATCACTTTTTGGGAATACAATGCTGCAGTGTTAATCTGTAAGTTAAATAATCGTTAGTTTTTGTTTTATGCTCTGTGAAACGAAATCGTTTCAAATAAATTTGCAGTGTTATTTTGTTGTGGGTAATACAAATGATTTATCCATGTTTGTCGGTGTCCTTACAACATATGCTCATGGAAGTGAATTAACTGTTAATAACCAAAAAAGCAGGTCAACAAGCAAATTAGAAATTTAGAAATTGACTTAAAATTAGACGTTTTTATACACTTGATTTTATATAAATTGTCCTTTATAGCGTTTGACTCTATAATATTTAGTTTTTTAGATTGAATCGATTACACAATTTTAGATGGAGGGAAAGTCTTTTTTAAAATCATATTTTGCAATTGAATTAGTGGTATAAAAAATGTAATTATCTAAAAATTTCATCTTATTTTATATATTGGTATGTGTACTAAAACAAATAGATAAAACCACAATCAACGGAAATTGTAATTAGAATTGTTTACAGAGTGGAAATATGCCTTTAACGGACATTTTCCGTCGCGCCTCTACATACATCCTCCGTACGGAGGAGGAAATGTCCAAAGATGAACCGTACGAAGATAACGAGATTCTCTTCTGCAAGAACAACGTGTGCGTTCATCCTCCTGCTACAGCACGACAGGAAACAGACATTTTGCACAATCCTGGCTACTTAACAATCACGACCAAAGTGTTCGTTGATCAGTACACTGAAACTAAACGCCCCACCTTGTTTCTAACTTGGTTACCTAATAGCAGTTTGTCGAAGTTCCCGGCTGGACTTCAGCATAATATGAATAATTATAAGCACAACAGCATGGAGAGTTTGGCGTCGAATGACTCCAGTAGTAGTTGCTACGAGAGACCGACGAATATTGAATTAAAAAGCACTAATCCCTTTTTGAACTACGACGAAAAATTGGATACGAGTGATTCGATCAGTTCGGAAGAAGGCGACAAACCAGGCACCATCATTAACATCAATGTAGACATCTCGAACCCAGAAATTGAGATCATAACAACACCGGATTCGGTGAAAGACTTGCACGACGGATTCGAGTTTTCTCGATCTGAATCTGTGACTTCAAACGACAGTCATTTTCATTGGGTTACAACACCTGAATATTTAGCACAAAGGCATAACCTAACGTTTCCGGACAGCGCAAGTTCCTCACCAATTTTGCCGATGAAAAGAGGTGCACATATTTGTAGAAGATTCAGTGTTGATTTGAGTCAAATGAGATCTTTGAGATTGTTTTTTAATGACAACAGTTGTACGTGTGGACAGTTAGTCGTGGCGTCCAGGGAGAGTCAGTACAAAATTTTACACTTTCATCATGGCGGCTTGGATCATTTGGCTCAAGTTCTACATCAATGGCACTCATTGCTCCACAACATCAAATTGGCTAAAGGTAACAAAAATAAAAATCGGAAATAATAATGTTATCTTTAAGAATTTATAACGTTTATTTACACTTTACTCGAAACGATACACTTTTTAATTTTGTATTAATAATTAATTGTCAATAATAATATCGACAAAACTAAAATGAGTCTGTGATATCTTCGTTTTGCTTAGTTTCTTTATTATTTGTCTTAATGCTAATTAGTGGGTTTAGTTAGGTATATATTAATATTTGAAAAAAAATATCAAGGGTCAAAAGTAGAGCAACTATAAAATAAAACAACCTTACGTACATTTAGCCTTCCTTTATTTAGTATCTATTAGCATATCAATTATCCTCAATAACTTCTAACACGATTTTTTCATTGATTTCACTAGCTTTTCAATATAATCGTTCGATATTTCTCTATTTTTTGCAGAAATGATGGGTTTCTTTGCTGATTTTCTACCATAGAAATCAGCTTCTTTTAGTCTTCGTTTTATGGTACCTACCGACACACTGACTTCGTTTATTTCTTATTTTTATTTTCCAGTTCACGGATCTCTTAATCGCGTTTCCTACCACTTTTGGGAACTTCTTCCAGTGTATTCCTTCTGTTCAAATTGGAAATCGTCCTCGAAATGATCGATTTTCTTCAATTTGTGTTTATAAATGAACACCTCTAGACATTTTTTTGAAACCAAATTTGAGTTGCTCCAGAAGACAATCCAAAGACGGCAATAACAACTCCGTTCGGATTGTTTGAATTTCCAGAAATAAATTGTAAAATCAACTGTATTGAATATATAGTTTTATTGCTTTACTTATGAACCCTGATCGAAACAAAAAGTTATACAGTGCCAAAAATGCTCTTCGTGTCTGGATGTTGTAAGAGATGGATGTACGACAAAGAGAGAAAAATTTTGCCCGGTAGTAGGAATCCCTACTCTCAGAGACAATGCGCCGTGCCGTGCTTGCGCACAATATAAATTAATCTTTGCGAATGCATTTTGTAACTCTCCATATGCGATATTAAAAACAAAAATAAGTATTCTAAAAATAAAGTTCTTTTTTCAAAATAAAAATGTATCCCAAAAATTAAATAAAATAAATAAATGCATAAGTAAAAAAAAACTAAAAATAATTAAATAAAGTGTTCAAAGACACCGACTCGTCTGCGGAGACGAACCGCATGCTAAACGCAGCAAAACCAAATGATCCCCTCCAGTCAGTCCGGCCCGCCCATATAATTGCATGTATATCTTTCTTTTTTGTTTACAAAGGGGTATTGATGTTCCGTCTCAATACGCGAGTAGACACGTTCATCATTTTTGATACTGTATAGAAACAATATAAATAAAGATATACGTATGTATATAAAGGGAGGTACGAAAGGTTAAGACACTTAATTACTAGTTATTAAATTTATTTAAATTTAAAAATAATAAATAATGGTAATAATAAAATGATTATATTTTTTAATTTGTTGCTCTACATATGAACGATAATGTATACATAGAATTTCTTTTAGGTTGCGAGGAAAACCTTCCTTACAGACATTTTATGGTGTGTAGACCTGAAGTTTCTGATTTAGAACTTCACCCGGAAGAAGGACAAGTGCCTAAATTGACAGAAGATATATTTAGAAGCCTCTTCAATGATTGCGGACAACTAGAGGATGATTTAACGTTAAGAAAATTGGTATTTTTCTCTGGAATGGATAGGAATATCCGAAAAGAAGTTTGGCCTTTTTTGTTGCACGTTTATCCTTATCAGAGCACTTTTGAAGAGCGCAACCAAATTGTGGAAGTCAGACGTCAGGTGATTTATCTTGGAATTTTTCGTTATTATTAATGGAGGTAGTTCTGAATTAATAACGACGATTTTATCCTTGAAGTTAATCGATTGACGGAGTTATTAGTGTTGTTCCTGTTGCAGGAATATGAGGAGATAACGAGACGCCGATTGGACTTAAATGAGAATCAGCAGAATCAGTTCAGACGGAAAGTACAAAGTGTTGTGGAAAAGGATGTTGTTAGAACAGATAGAGGAAATCCTTTTTTCGCTGGCGATAACAATCCTAATTTAGTCATTATGAAAAATATCTTGTTAAACTACGCAATTTACAATTCGGGATTAGGGTAAGAACTTCAAAACCAAAATTATGTTAGTACGTATAAAGTTTTTCCATAACAGATACACACAGGGTATGAGCGACTTGTTAGCGCCAGTCTTGTGCGAATTGAAAGATGAAGTGGCTGCCTTCTGGTGTTTCGTAGGGTTAATGCAGAGGGCAGTTTTTGTTGCCACCCCCACAGATAGAGATATGGACCGCTCCCTCAGATATCTGCGTGAACTTATCCGCCTGATGGTACCCAGATTTTACGAGCATTTGGAAAAACATAAAGACGCCATGGAGTTGCTGTTTTGTCACAGATGGATCTTGCTGTGAGTTATCGGGTAGGGGATTTGGTGAATTAGAAAATATATAAGAGTGTGTTTGCAGATGTTTCAAGAGAGAATTCACTGAAGGTGTTGCTTTGAGGATGTGGGAGGCGTGCTGGGCTAATTATCTGACCGATTATTTCCATTTATTCTTGTGCCTCGCGATTATATGCGTGTATGCTGACGATGTTATTGCTCAAGATTTGAGAGCCGATGAGATGTTACTGCACTTTAGTTCCTTAGGTAACCCTCACTCACTCGCTCACTAACTCACTCACTCACTCACTCACTCACTCACTCACTCACTCTCTCACTCAATTGTTACGTCAACAAAATATATTTACTAAAAATAACGGTTTTTCAGCAATGTATATGGATGGGGTTGTTATTGCGAGAAAAGCTCGTGGTTTATTGCACCAGTTTCGACAACTTCGTGAAATTCCTTGTACCTTGAGTGGACTGTGCACAAGATGCGGTCCAGGAATTTGGGATAGTTCACACAGTCCACGTGTCTATTGTGAAGGACACGACAATCAAGGATATTGCAGCAATTGCGTTAAATAAATCCATGTATGCAAAACTTGTTCGTTATCTTGATCCTATACGTAATATGTTAAGTTGTGTATGTTTGAATCAAAATAATAATAATAATTTTGTGAAAGTATCTTTTGTTGTTTATACATAAATGAAAACTTTATCGTGTATCCTGTTGAAAATTTGATAATAAGTTCTTCGTGCACTCGAAGACAGAATCTATAGGTAGTTATTATTTTTGTAAAAGTGAATTTCCAAATGTACATACAAAATTGTAATATTATCATATCAATATTCTCAACATTTCGTACCTATTTATCTCACAATCAGTATTGTTAGTTGGCCAATGCCATAGAAATATCATCATCGACATCAGATTGTTAAATATTTAAAGTATGTTTAGGAATAAATACGCTTCGAATCAGAATTAGACTTTCATTTATTTCATTATGTTTTTAGTATTCTCATTCATAGACTGACAAATTTGAATAAAAGTGATTTGGACTGATTGATTGTTCTAGTTAATTATCCATTAGGTATTCAATCAGGAAATCGTTCTGTCTTTGGTTAGCAATAAATCATAAGCTTGTGTGTGAGAAGACTTTTAATATATCATTATTATAATTTATAATTAATATTCATTGAGAGTTTGCCAAAAAATATTTTGAAAGTACAAATAAGCAGGTCAGTTTTAAATACAAAAACAAGTGATATTAAGAATTTTTCTACAATTAAAAAACAAACAGACTAAAATCACATAAAAAACCGTTTTTGCGGACAAATATGTGTTTCGTTGTTGGTGCTGGTGTTAATTGCTTACCATATTTGTATTGAATTAGGAGCTGCATATGCTTTTTTATTATTAATGTTACATGGTAACTAGTGCGTACTTAATTCGTAGCTAATATTTAAAAAAATAATTAAATAAAAAATGTTGTATTATATTTTGTTTTTTTTTTTTAATTTAATTAATAAAAATGCGTTTATTTATATCTGTTTAAGTGTCTGCCATATTTATATCTTTATTTTAGTAGGTATATTTTTACATTTTGGCAAACAAATTTTATTACAAATTTCCTTATTTACCGAACACATTTACGTAGTAGCTAGAGTATACTATAAGCAAATCAATAGACTCTAACTAATATTGATCATGGGCAAACAATAAAAAACCTTCGGCAGCAAATAAACGATCCGAATAAAATTCTAGTAATTAAAGCATAATAACATTGATAGTGGATTACCATTGGGTTACCCAC
Organism: Aethina tumida; assembly: GCF_024364675.1. Lineage (NCBI taxonomy): Eukaryota > Metazoa > Arthropoda > Insecta > Coleoptera > Nitidulidae > Aethina > Aethina tumida. The sequence goes on from NC_065435.1 coordinate 79,847,562, forward strand.
TCTACCACGGTCACCCACCGTTTCGAAGTTCGAACTGATAGTTATGGTAGTCGGAGGTTTTCGAGACGGACGTAACGTGCGACGGTGACGCAAAAATATATTCAGACCTTCGACGCGCAGATCCGCGAATCGCGTTTCAGTTTCCCGTGCGACTCTCATCTAGAAACTCTCCCTGAAAAATTCCCATTTGCAGCCAGGATCATTTTCCGCTTCGTGGCGAAGAGGTGGTTTTATATCACGGACTATTTGCTTATTCTTATTGTTGTAAAGGTGAGATTTATTTTTAGTGTGTGATCTAATATTTTAACGGTAACCTTTTTACCAGTGCCAAGTGCTGTTCTCTCGCCTGAATGTCGCGATGTGATTTGTTAATATATATTTGGTGACTTAAGGAACATGTGGCACCTGTCAAATCACCCAAATCCTGCATGATAAATTTACATTTACATTTGTTAATTAGTTATCAAGATAATTGTTATGCGTGAAAATGTTCGTATGTTTATTATTCGTGTTCGCATGAAAACTGTAACAAAAGAAAATTTCATTCATTCTCGAATAATAAAGCTGGGAAAAATTCGTACACTGAACTTGTCTGTTTATTAGAAGGAGTATTGATAAACACATCAAATTTATAATTTGTTTACACAATTTTTAATATTTATCAGAGTGCGCAACATTAATTACCGCACATGCTTAATTTCTAAACATCATTTTCCTGAAATAATAAAAGACATTGCACAATTTGGGAGATACATATTCCAGAAACGTTTATAAGTGTTTATGAAATACTTGATTTTTTTATATTATTAAATTAACCAATTTAAACTTTCCTGTTTATAAATAGCCCGGCATCAAAGTATTTTTCGACGATAAACAATATTCAAATTAAGAAACGCTGATCTCATTCCTTGTTTTAGTTTATGTTTACGTCCTTGACATCAAAATTGAATCATTCAAATTTTTTTGACGATAAAAAGGAAATTGCAAGGTGGAGGGAACGGTGAAGGTTCCTCCCTTCATCGATTTATTTGTAGCAGTCTGTTAATGTTATTACGTATTTCCTCGTTAAATGTAGAATCAATAAATAAATAATAAACGTCACATAATTATAATAAACCTTGAGACGACATTAAAACAACAGAACCCATTCATAAATTAGCAGATGCTTCAATCGTAATTTTTTTTATAATTACCAGCGCTAAAATTACGGAATCTGTCAAGCTGAATTAATAAGTGCATTAAGAAAACACATCTGTGAGAAAACGAACGGAAGAAACGGGTCTAGGCCGAAGTAAATCTATTCAATTGGCATTTTTCCAAAAGAAATATCGTAACACACTCACATACACACACATACACAATGTTCTAACGGGGATTCGCAAACGGAATTCGAACCTAACTAGAAATTGGTTTTGTATGAAAGAAATTAATTAGTTAATTATATTATATTTATAAAATTTATAAATAAAATAAATAAATGTGAATCGACTATCGATCGACACCTACCTGCATTTGAAATTGAATGCTTGACCTTCGACATAAAGTTCGCACGTGCTGGTTGTCACATATTGTGTGTGTGTGTGTGTGTATGTGTGTGTGTGTGTGTGTGTGTGTGTGTGTGTGTGTGTGTGTGTGTGTGTTGTGTTTCATATTATTAAATGAAGGAACAAGAAATAATAATATAATAATAATAAAAGGACGACATTTCCAGCAAATAAATCGATTTTAGAGGTGAACTGTTTGTTGCTGTTTCGAACTTGACCTGTTTTGGTGGCCTTTTAGTCAACAAGTTTATGATCGCGACGTAAAGTCAAACAATCGTCTTCGGCTTGATTATTCGCGTGGGTTTGCGCAATCCATTACTAAGGAAGATTACTCTAACTTATAAATCTGCTACAACTTTTCTACTTGTCTTTTCTAATTGTCGCGACGTGTTCGTACAAAAATATTGATCCTGACCAGAAATCCGATCCGTATTTAGTAATTCCAGTCGCTGGAATCGATGACAAACTCATACGAGTATAAATGTACCAACTAAGAGACGTTTCGATGAAGAAAACACCCGTGAGTCACATAACTGTTGGCATGTACCTCAAAAAGTACAACCAGTTGATGCGACTGCCCGTTTTCTAAAACATGTATGTTTTTCTGTTACAGGATAAACAGGATGGCTTGCAAATGTGTTTTGAACAAATTCTGTTGCTGCGGATCACTCAGACTTGGCACGTTAGTTGCCGCAATTTCTGCAATTGTATGTATTTTGGTTGAATTAAATTATAAATTATAACAATTAAAAAACAAATTTATAGGTTTTTTCAATAATCGGAATCATTGCCATTCCATTATTGAAAGTAAAATTATCCACAATCGTTTTAGATTGGTTACCGCCTTTAGTTGGTAAGTTTTTTCTCATTCGATCTATTAATTAACGTATTAATTGTTGAGTAATTTTCCAGTTAAAATCATCATTATCATCAATTTAATCATGACAATTATTATTTCAATTCTCATGATTGTTGGCGTCATAAAAGTAAGTAAAATGCTTATATTTAGTTTATTTTCAGTAACTCCTTACATAAGATAAGATATATAAACTTGTTTAAATTAAAATTAATTATTAATATTAATTATTTACTTAGTGATTCTATAATATGGCACAATTTTTGTCCCCAATTATAGAATCACGTACGATTTGAACTTGACAAACTGAAAACTTAACAGTCCGATAACGTATAACGTATAAACAACAACCATCAGCAACAAACGAGCATTCGTAAACATTGCTACTACCAAACATGCACATACATTACTTCAGTTCTTTCCTCCATTCATAACCGATAACAAATCAAACAATTACTCAATTAATTTAATCATCAAACGCAATGAAGTGCAAATTGTTTTTTGTCGTTTTTGTCGGTTGTTTTCATTTCTTGTTTGTGAGTTTTTATCGAGTTTTCTGTTTTTTAATGTTGCATTTAACAGATAAATGTTTGTTTTTTAGAGAAATATGTATTTGATGGCACCGTGGGTGATTTTGGGATTCATGTTGGCGATCGGACTTCTCGTTTCTATTTTAATGACATCCATTAATTTTTACATAGAGGACGATACATTAAACGGTTCCCTGTGGTTGGGATTAGGGCTTGTGGCTTTTGGTATGTCGAAAATCTATTTTTAAGTAAGTATTTATTATTAACGCACTCCTGTTTCTTTTTAGTTGTCTATTGTTACATGTGGTTGGTAGCCTTCAGTTTCTTCTATGTGATTTACCAGGAAAGCGGAAGAGGTGCTTATACCAAAGATCCTTTCAGAAGGCAGTACTGAAAAACAAGACTGAGTGAGAGATGAAATCAGTCTCGAAACATAACAGTCTGCCTACTATTTGACAACAGCTTTATTTTATATATATATATATATATATATATATATATATATATATATATATATATATATATATATATATACATCAATGATCATAACAGATTCAAAATACTCATTGTTAATTTTAGGGATATTTTTTAATACTCGACTGTACAGTTTATTTAATTGTATCTAGGATGTTACTAAAGTACTTATTCATGCAAAGTATATTTTTGTAACAGTTTAAATAGCGGTTAAGTTTTTGTTACTAATTTATTTATGTTGTTTATTGTATTAAAATTATATTTTATTGAGTTTATTTATTCGTAAGTTTTTATGCATCAAAGTTATGATATGGTACGGACAAAAATACCTTTTACATATTTTTTTAACAGAATTCAAAATTAAAAATTATAATTAAGTCTTGGTCATAATTAATATAAACTAGATGGGGTGATGTAGATGGATATACTTATTCCAGCGATTTTCCAACATTTTAATCCCGTCCAGAAAGTAATTTTCCAGAAAGTCTGCAAAATGCTCTTGTGTGCCAGCGCATAGTCTTGTAAAAACAAATTTTTTGTCGCTTCATGTGAGGCCGTTTTGCAGCTATTTCGGCATTCAATCGTTTCAATATTACGCAGTAATACTCGCTGTTGTTTTTTCCTTTTTCGAGGTAGTCCACGAAGAGTATGCCATGAAACTTCATCGGCAGTGGAGTTTCGGCCACCATGGAACTCTCGAAACCAATATTTCACGGTATAATCTGAAGGAGCATTAGCCAATATTTATCCTTTCCTTTTGTTTCCTTCACTAAAGGCTGTATCGCGCTGAAATTTGACACGTCGACCTAAATATGAATCATAACCTTTTTCGCGATAGCAACGCATTTTGGTGGTCAAGGAGGTTACTTTTCACCCCACCTAGTATGTATAATATAGGGTAAAGAACGGGTACAAATCATATACGGAAATGTTGAGAGTGCGATAGAAACTAGAACACTAAACACTGTAATTGTAGAAATTCTATACGTGAATCATTAGACATTATTATATTGTACAATATTTGAAGATTAGCCTGGAACGTTAGATGCACTGCTTACCAATATGATCGCAGCCCATGTCTAGGATTTTAAAGTGATTGGAGGATGTGGAAGAACTAGACGGCAAAGATTTATAAATAATGGATCGAGCATGTTTTTGAACAAAACATACATAAGACAACCAAACCTGTTGGATTTCTGAGATAAGTTGTTTTATTACGAATATTTTTGGTTTGGAGGTTTTTATTTTATTATTGAGAGAGGGAGAGACAAATTTAATAATAACAATAAGTTGATGATATTATTAATAAGAAACACATTCTTTTATTAACACACTATAAGCGGGTCGGGTAAAAATACCCGTCTCGAGAACTGTTAATTGTTAGCGGGCCGGGTAATTTTTACCTTTTTGAATGTACTTACTTTAAAAGCGGAGTGAGATAATTTTACTCTATTGGTTTACATACGGAACTGAAAGAATTATCTCTTATTTTTTGTTATCATTCAACAACTTAGTTTGAACTATTTTGCTACCCGCCTATAGTGTGTTAATTTAAAATCATTTTAAGATCAAATACTAATCAAATGGATACGGATAAATTGAGAAGTTTATATGGATAAGAAAAATGGGTTTAATACTTCATTGACTTCATAAAAGAAAGCAAGTTAAGTCAAGTCAGTTGAAGGGACAAAATGAGAACAATAAAGAACACGAAAATAAATTATGTGTAGAAAAACAATACAATAATGAATCAATACATTTAGGGGAACACGAAAAAGTTATTAAATAAGACGAAGTAAAATCAGTCAATAGTAACTGAACTCTATGACTTGAGTAAAACTATTGACCATGCGACAAAAATTTAAAAGAACCAGCGAAAATTATTAAAATAAGCAAGAGTTAATTAAATAGTATATTTTATTTAAATATATTGAATAATAAAATGTAGGCAATTTATTGTTAGGTTCTTTGATAATAATAATATTTCAACAGTATACACAATTTTATTTATTATTCACAACAAATATAAATATATAAACTTGACTTAGTTCAGTAACAATCTTCTTCTTCGTATTCGATGAACGAAGTCGAGAAACCGACTGCAGGGTCGCAAATTGTCCCGTTTATCGACTCGTCGACGAACGCTGACAAAATTCTAAAATTAATTTTGTGTTCATCTAGCCCTCTGTACAAATAATATGGAAGTCCATTGGTGATAATCCAAACGCTTTGTCTTTTCTCCATGTCAATCTTTAAATCGTTAGGAAAAACTAACGTACGATGGTCCTGTGCAACGACTCCTAAATTTTGACGTTTGTACGCTTTCCTAGTATCCCAGCATCCTATTGTATCTCTAGTAACCAAATTGTAAAACATGATACCGTTTCTGTCAATGGCGGAAGCAGAAACGTGTCCACTGGGTCCTCTGCTTTGTCCGATTACTTTGAATGCGTTCTTCGCGTCCATCCAACCAGTTTCGTTGCAAATTACAGATGTCTTGACATAGAATTCACGAAAACTGGACATCGGATGGAAGTATAACAGTCTCTCTTCTGTTAGTTTGCTGTAAGGACTCAAAGCGAGACCGAAAATACCGTCAGTCCAATCGAATTCGATATCGTGCAGTTTGTATCTCGCAGCCAAAGGATCGGGATAGAACAAATGATCAGTTATTCTCCAGGCCCTGTCTTTGGACCAACTATAAACGACGAGTCCAAACCTCCAAACGTCCACGATATAAGCGTGTGCATTTTCGCAATCTTCTTCTCGAATATCCACGAGAATGTTTGAGTAGAGGCTATCCTGTTTAACGAACTCGGCTGGAAACTCGTACTTAAGGAGGAGCTGATCAGTTTCGAGGTCGAAGACCAAAACTTTCGGATGACATATTTGTTTCGGTTCTATCGTTATGTGTATCTGACCAGAATCGAGGACCCACAATCGTCCGCAGGTGTCCGCCTGCACTCTAAACACCGATACTATGCCATCACATGTATCTGATATTAACATAAATATTATTATGGTATTTATTTGAGGAGAGGAGCAAAGATAATCAATACTTACTGTGCTTGTGCCATTTCCAGCTTGGATAAGGTTTGAGTTTGGGTGACGGTTCCTTGGGTGTGCGAGGTAAAACGGCAAGAGTGCAAGGAACTCCAGGTTTCCATTTAGGCATCGTTATAAACAGTCTATCCCTATAAACTTCCACTCCAAGAGGCAGATTGTTTTTAGGTATGAATTCATCGTAAACAATCGCCTTACTCTTTTCGCCCGCTGGATACTCAAAATCCAGAACGTTCCAGTGGTACCAAGTTTTGAAAGGTCCCGTGGTTTCTAAAGGTTTAACAGGAGAATGAGTTGTCTTTTTTATCGTGCGTTCTGGTTTGAGAAGACCCAAGGACAGTAGATAAGGTAACACTTTGTCTGGTCTCGGTAGTTTGTCTGCAATTTGATAATTATATAATGGAGTAATGTAATATCGAATAACCAGTGCGAAAAGTATGTTAATCAAATGTAAATTGTGTGTTTTTTTTTTTTTTTTTTTCATTTGTTGTGCTCAGTTATGAATGCTTTCACTACCAACTCGCATAGATACAACAAATTTTACTACTAATCCAGTGAATCTTGGGTGCAATTAAATACTTTTGATACGTGGCTCAGTTTTTTTTTTTAAATAAAATGAAAACGCAAACGGTAACAGTCTTGCGGTCGCGATGAGCGATGAATTGAAACAACAAGTGTCAAACGAACCGTGATTTAAATGTAAATGTTTAAAAAAACGATTACCGATTGTTTTGTTGGTGAGGGAGTCGAAGGGCGAAGGGAATGGTTCGTAATGGGTTAGTTCGCTCGGCGGTATCCAACTTTGAAGCCAACTGTCCAGGGCCATTTCCAATTCGTTCTCACTTCCATTTACATTATTTTAATCGTTCTGAAAAATATTACAACTAGGTTACTAATATGGCAAGTGACAATTACTTAAATTAATGTGTAATTTTAGGTTTCTTAGAATGTGATCAATTACAACACAGCAAATTTGAAAGACAAAGTTAATCCAGGTTATCACATGGAATAATTAACTCGATGAATATTTCGAAAATTAGAATTAAAATATTACACAAGTATTTTAAAATTGTTAAATTAAAGTGCATATTCGATTTTGCACTTTTTTAGACTTAAATGCAAAAACCACAATTCTAAACAAAGAAAATTACGTGAAACGTTATGTTTACTAAGACGAAGTAAACATTCTTCGAACTTACTGAATCAATTGACAGGTTTTAAATCGATTCCACACAAAACTTAGGTGTGTCTGTGGTAACTTCAAACCCATAATATTTGCAATGAGGGATTGTAAATGTATCAAATAAGTACAGGTTTGGTTCATTCCTTACACAACCATTGCAATTGAATGTTTTATTCGTTTTAATTGGCAGGCTTAACGATCGATCGATAAAAACTATTAGTGTTACTAAACTTTTGGAATTTTTTGCAATTTATACTTCAGAAAGCATGAGTATGTAATGTAATTTTTTATTATCTATTATCAGTTAGAAAACGTATCAATATTGTTATTAGTATCATAATACTTCCTCAAAAGCAGGAACGATTAAACATTTTACGTGCCTACTTTTTTCAAAATAAATAGTATCTAAATTGTTTAAGAATATATTAAGAGGCTAATTATCGTTAACTTATTCTTATTAATGAAAGTTGCAGTATAGGAACTGTATGTACTGGAATGTTTCAATTTCAGCTAAATTTATTTAAACGGTATTAATTTCATTAATGTAATATAAAACTTACATACAATTATAATGCACAATAATAATAATAATAATAATAATAATAATAATAATACATTTTTTAACTCACATAATTATGTTTTTTTTCATCACCCGTATCACGAACGCACAAGTAAATTATGTTGTTCCTTTCGGACTTAAGTAGATGATGTGAAAAAAGTGGGGGAATATACACCCTGGAATTAAAGAAGGGGCAAAAATAGTTTATTCTATTATCTAATGTTGCATACAATTAAAAATCGTGATCCAATTATTGTTAATAATTATAGAAAAATCATTGTTTGTTCCCTTTCAACAACCTTGTGTATTATATAAGTTTTCTAACCATCCAGTGTGAGATAATCAAGGTAAAGTTCTTGGAAATCAATCGGATGTAAATTCAGATAGATAGAAATCCATGGACTGGATGATCCATGGATTTCTATCTACATTTGACAAACGACAAACTTTTACTTGCCTTATTGAAAGATGCACATTTTGCTGTGTAATTTGTTGCTAATCCGTAAAAGGGCACTTTTCACTCTTTTTATCGAAACCAGACTGGACGTAAAATAGCTGCGGTCTACAGGACCAGGACAGTTGCCGCAAGTGACTGACTAAACGTGAAAGCGCAACACGCACCTACTTACTTTTTTACGCGTCTAATTCACTTTCAATTAAGTCCCTTTTGAAATAAACACCGTAACGCACACAATTGATAATCGATTAGCATGTTAAAAGTTTTGTTCAACGTCGAAGGTTCAAATATCGTACTAGCCGTGAGTGAGTGTGGAATTTCACTTGGAAATTGGGAAAAGAACAGTTGGTTCTTGTACGTCTGGGGGACGTAATTATCGATTGTATTCACTCAGGCTTAAATAATTGCCTTATTAGCAAATTCTAAGTATTCCACAAACATTAATCGAAGAGGGGGATTTAACGAAATCAAAGATTTAATTAAATTTACTTTCGATATTTTAATTTATAATTTTACGTGTTGCATGAAACATATTTTTATCTGCCTTTTTTAAATTTAAATACAAGTAAAATAATAGTCTACTTGTATAAACAGATGGTGTCTAGAAAAAAGCAATGATAGTCGTTTCCACATTATTAGCTTTCATTTTGCTGCATCGTGACGTGTGGAGGTAATTACAAGGAGAACGAATTACAAACATGAAACAGTGATTTATCTTTCAAGTCGTGTATGTATTGGAAAGTATCAATAATAAAACGACATTTTCCAATTATGGCATAGAATTGTACTTTATTTTAGTTATTTAACCAAACGGTCTTAAATCTAATATACTAAAAATAAATACTAGTCATGCATCTAATACAATTAAACCTGAGATTCGTTGACGCACAGTAATATTCTAAGCGTGGGGGTTCTTAATAAGTCCGTAACCTCCACTGCGTCTCTTACATTTCGTGCCAAACAACACGTCTTCCACTTTTCCAACCAGAATTCGGAAATTTTTATCTTGTACATTTATGGAACTGTCCGCAACTCTTTGGAACCTGGAGGTTAAAACCCACAGCTCTTGGAAGTTTTTCCTGTGATTGGAAACCACCTACGATTACATTATTAATTATATTAATGAATACCAATTTGGTTTTTGATTTTATAGCTACTTTGATTCCACTGGCGAACTGTAAGGCTTCTTTATTGTTGCCTACAACTTCCCAATATCTTGGACCGTAATCGTCTGAAGCTGTGTTCCAGCAATATAATTGCACCTCACTCATCAATCCGGAATATAAAACTCCATCTTTATCGATCGTCATTGCAGCACTTTGAGTATTTCTTGTGCCTCGGTAAGTCTAAATAAAACAAATTAATTAATGGAAGGAAATGCTAGTTAGTTGTTTAATTAGTTGGTCAGAACTTACAAAGAAAATCTCTGGAGAGGAACTTGGATCAGAGCTGAATCTCGAGTGATTACGTAAATGAGATGTTAGAACCCAGTGTTCTGTCGGACTGGACATTGCATGGTAGAATAGTCTTCTGTCTCCTCTTTGATTCAGAGGTTCTAAAGCCATTCCCAAAACTCCGTCCATTAAATCGAAATGATGACCTACATAAGAAATATCAAATAAATAATAATAAACAAAGGCGACAAACTTCGTAACTACCTAGGATTCTGTAGGTACCGTAAGTTGGGAACGGATACATTGTTTTATCGGTAACTTTCCAGGATGTTCCTTGATTGTAATCGTAAACAACGATTGAATAAGTTTGACAGTCAGCTGCGTAAACAAAAGTATCTTGACACTCGTTTCGGACATCGACAATTGGTGTTACGAAAATTGATCTTTCCTCGTACTGACTTCTTGGAATTTCGTATCTCTTTATTAAGGTATCCTGGAATGTTTAAACTGTATTAGAATGCGAGGTTTAATTTATAACAGAAACGGACAAGTTACCGTTTTCAAGTCGAAGACCAAGATTTGCGGAGGACAAATAATGGTGTTGATGAGTCTTCCAGTATCCATCACCCAAAGTCTGTTACACTCGTCAATCTACAATAACCAATTCAAATCTAAAAATTATCAATTAATCATATTGAAAATATACATACCATGATTCTATACACAGACACAATCCTATGTTCATTACACTGGTTCGAATTAATATGCCAACTCCAATCAGGATAAGGTGCAATTATCGGGTTACCTTCAGGAGTTGTCTTATTAGTAACTGTCGCCAATCCAATCGGTATTCCAGGTTGGAATCGCGGTATAGTCACAAAGATTTTGTTCTTCTCGCTTCCATCAGCTACGAAATACCAATCACATACATAAAACATTGAAACATTTAATTTTATCTCTTACGAGAATAGTAAACGTCAGCGTCGATTGGAGCAGGGACGCCAGGAACGAAGTCGCCGCTGGCAATGAAGGCTTCCCTAGTATGTTCCGGTGTCCACTCGAATTCCAGTTGTCCCCAGGAATATTGGACGTGAAGGTTCGGTTTTTCCGAACGACCTGGATCTAGATTCGAGGCACAAATGCCAAGCACCAAACAGAACCATTGTAACGCTGTAAAAATTCCAACAATTAGATTCGTTTCGTTTACCTGATTTATCCCAACACACATTTCAGCTCATGTTCCCGATGTGTTAGATCGTCCATTTCGACGCTCGATACTAAATTATGGACTGCGAGGAACTGTTTATTTTTCAAATACTATTTATACTATGTTGAATAATATAGTGTTATTGTTAAGAACAGATTAAAAATTAATTTATTGTCACTTACGATGATTGTTTTGTTCCACGAAACTTAACGCGTTAACGAGATTATTTTGCGGTCCCATGTTTCAAAATGAAGTAAATTTATTATAAACTTATCTATATATATATATATGTATATATATATATATATATATATATATAAGTTTTTTTCGAAGCAGCTTGTCCAGTTTTGCATGATTCCCAAATTAATATGGGTATTATAAAAATGTCAGTGATTTAAACATTTATTGTTTGTATCAGCAGAAACGTAATTAATGTGTTGTTATGAATTGTGTTTATCATGCAAATAAGTGTAATTAGTTAATAACACGTTCAACGATTAACATATAATTCTAAGCATCTAAATATTATTCAAAATATTGTAGATAATAGAAAATAGCACAATACATTTGCAAATGTACTATAAAAAAGAAACAAAACAAGGAACAACAGAATATATTTTATAAAAAAATTAAATTAATAGATCTATTTCTGTCAATAATAATAAATCTCATATAAAAATGGAGGTAACTAAAGAACATACCTGATTCATACAAACTAATTAATTTCCTAAAAAAAAATACATTACATACTAGTACAATAGGTAAGTAAAGGATGACTTATTATATCAATAATTCGAATTCGAATTCGAAAGTATCGAATTTTCTATGATGAAAAAAATTAATGATAATAACCTCTCGAAGTTTCCACATTTTGTCTAATTCCGTATCGAGTTCCCGGATGAAACCAAGACCAAACTAGAACTGGAAAAACGCACAGCACAATAATCTTCTTCATTCTCACGATTCGTTTAAACAATTAAATCGCACTTTGCGACATTGTTTTATTTATGCTAATTCTATAATCATTATCCCTTTTTTTCTACGTACGTTTGTTGATTGCACGGCTTAATTTACATCTTCTATATATTGTTAATATCCTCACCTTGATTGTCTCTGTTTATAATGTTTATTTCCAGTTTTAATCACGCCACAGAAATTAGAAAATGATCATTACTTAAAAATAATACAAAAGACAATTGAAGATGTTATGTATCAAAAAGAGAAAATTGAATCGAGTAATTTGTTTGTTTATCTGTTTAAAATGCGATAAAATATATTTTTGCATATACAATAATATTTTAAGTATATTAAATATAATAATTTTACACAATTTAAATTTACAAATTCTCTGAATATGTTTACATAAATATTCTCATCTTAACTTAATATATGTAATAAAAACTGAACAGTTGTTTCACTCGGATTATGATTAGCATAATTTGCGGTATTTTTTATAGTGGATCTTATAGTTGTGTTTTTTTGTTTTCATCTTTCTAACCATGCACAAAGAAAACTTATGTTGAGAACGGACATTCGTTGTTACAGATGTTTAAATCAAAATACAACGTAATTCTAGTCATCGGAAATCCCCAGTGAACAAATTCACGTCTGGGGTTTTTTCTTATTTTTTCGAAACAAACATTCAAATTTTGACCTCAGAATCCAAAAATTCAATAACATTTTCCTAGAATTTGATAACTTCTGTGACCGTCAATGTGAATGAAAGCTAGTCATTATTTAAATTGATATTTTGTATCCGTTTAATTGTTTATCTGCTTTAGATTATGCTGTCACACTATGTGATGTTAATTGATGAAACTGTACGACGAAAAAATATAAATATATTTAAAAAATTATAAATTAAATTTCTAAATAAATAAAATAAAAACCAATTCAATTTTCTGTATATAAATCTAGAACTTAAAATATTTTTCTTAATTTGTCGGCATATTTTTATTATTTTTAATTGTTTTTAGGGCTTTAATGTTTTAAGAATTCTAGTTTGTGACATTTAGACTAGCGTTGAATCTTCTGAATTTCATTTCATTTTCACGTTAGTGCCTTAGTAAACCAAATTTCTTAAGACAATGGGAATGCTAAACAAAAATATTACTCATAAATAACTGATATAAGTACTTAAATAAAAAAGAAGTATTTTTATTTTTTTAATTTGTCAGCATATTTTTATTATTTATAATTGTTAATTCATAAAAAAATGAGTAGTGTTTAGTGTATTTAGGACTTATGTTGTTTTAAGAATTCTAGTTTGTAACGAACGCTTCGACTAGCGTTGAATCTTTTGAATCAGTAATTTTCATGTTAATGCAACAAACCAAATTTCTTAAGACAGTGTATGCTAAACAAAAATACTACTCATAAATAACTGATATAATTACTTAAGTAACAAAAAGAAATACATAAATAAAATTTTGAAAACATATATGTGTTGTTTTAATAATTATATACAATCAAAACACATGACAAAATAATAAGTAAAATAACAATTACAATTATATACTTACATATTTTCATAATTATTAATTTCAAACGAGAATAGTTGGAACAAACACAAACAGATAATCGACGACGAATCGATAACTCAAACAGGTAAAGCACAAATGAGCTTAAAGTGCGGATAACTCGACCTTATAACTCGACGAAAATTTCACACGCACGACGAATAATAAAACGTTTTGCTCAAGGGTTCGTAAACAGGACTGGTTTAACGATGGACCAACAACTCAAATAGATATTTTATCTCTTCTGCTCTTGTCTTCTGCATTTGTTAACACAAGTTCGTTGTGGAAGCGGCGCGAAAATTCAATTGTGATCTGTGAAAAATTCTCTTTTATTCATTGGACAAACAAGTTTTTTTATTAAAAAAAAAAAAGAAAAAAGCAACGAACTACAGCTTTTTTTAATTGAATAATTTATCATTTTTTTATGAATATCAACGAGATGAAAATGTTGTCGTTGAATTTTGACCTTTTGCTGGGAATTCGTCGAGGTCTCATGTTTTGATGACCCGTTGATTTACACGTATCACATAGAAGTTTTTAAAATTATTATAAACAGAAAATAATAGTTAGTTATATAAACCGCATTAAAGATATATAATAATTAACTCATTATAAATGATTATCTTAAAAATGCGTATCAATTTGCAATTAATTTTAATTGCACTATTTAAATGTAGAAAATAGAAATGTTATGGTAATGCATGAATTGTTTGCTTTTATCTTTGGATAAAAATTGAACTCATTTACTACTTGTATATATTTTCATTATTAATTCTGAATTCATTATTAATTTAATGTTAAACCTACAAAACCAAACATGTAAAATTTATAGTCATTTTTAGAAATTTTCTATGAAATTACTGTCTATTTAATATTATTCTATTCTCTTTAGATAATTACCACAAATGTTTCAAACAATAGCGAAGTAAACAACTTTTATTGCATAATTTTGCAACATAAAATTATACATTAATTGTGAAATAACAAAAAACTCGTTTTATTTATTTCAGACAAATAAAAGTCTTCTTTTGCAGGTGTATTAAAATACGTATATGTACATATTTAATCATTTATTTACAGTAAAAAATAAATATAGAGGTTACATATGAAAAATTTCTTGAGACAAGCGTTAAACATTGTTTTCTATTCAAATTATGTGAATAAGTTTTAATCCGTTTTAGTTTTGAAACACTTTTATTAAAGCAAATGCAATTAGTTTATCAAACTGTTACAATCGGAATGAGTTCGAATAAGTAAAATAAATAATGGCACTCTCAATAATGGACTAAGAAAAATCTAATTGCAAATTGCTTCTGATATATTACTAAGTAAAATTAACATTTGGTATTCTCTTTAAATTATTTATAATAGAGTGAATTTTCGAAGTTGAATCCAGACGACAAGGTTCTGTTCCTGGGAATCGGAATTCTGATTATCCTGAGATTAATTTCGTTACCGCTAACAGTTCTGAGGAAGAACTTCTGAAATCTCGTACTCAGCAGCCATAAACTGTGGTCGCTTGGCACCCATCTCAATTCTGCCGGAAATTGAAGTGCCACAGGATCATAAGCGAGAAATCTAATAATAATAAAAAAGACACATTATTGGGCCAATGTCGAATGGACAAAATTAATATAATTAACGCATGAAGAACGATGATATATCCCGTTTTATTGACAATGACCGTGAGTCACAACCATTAAATGAGCCATGTCAGGTTGTCAATCCAGTTGCTAAACTTACTTTTGATCATTTGTTACTGCATTCCAGGAAGCTACCGATGTTTCAGCAACAGGACTGAAGAAGAGAGTATCGTCCTCAGGGTTTAGTGCTAAACCTAATCCTTGCGATGACTTTTTACCAGCCAAAGAAATCGGCAGTGACTGAAATTCGACTGGGGGTCCTTTAATCAGTTCCGACGTCGGCACGCTGAAAATCCTGCAAAACATCCGTCAATCATTATTTCGCTGTTAATACAATTTTTTATAATTTTAAATTGTTGTTGTTTGAATGTTTTTATACCTGTTTGTTGCCAAAGGTTGGAAGAACAATGTTTGGAGCTGTGGAGAATGCGTCAGTCCAACAACCCCATCCATGAGAGTGAACGTTTCGCCGGCAACGTTGTAATCGGAAAAATCAGGATCTGGGTACATGGAAGGATGTTGGAACCTCCAGAAATTACTGTTCACAGAATCCAAGACGACGATTCCTGGGGCAGCGGTGTCGGTCATGTAAACATAGGCGGAATCACATGGCCCTCGGATGGTTTCATCGATCACCAAGTTTGTGAAAAGAGAAGCTGGTCTTAGAACGTTGCGCGGGAATTGGATCGTGCGAACTGGAAGATCGGTCGACAAGTCAAATATTACGAGTTTAGGATTGCAAATCCTTTGGAAATCGTCGATCGATGTCATCACTCCCGAGTCCAGAACCTACGGAAAACTCAAGTCTCAACATTTTTCAGTAAAATCATCAATAAAAGAATGTTTACCCAAAGCCTGTTGCAAGAATCTGTTCTCATTCTATAGACAGAAGTTAGTCCGGCGCAAGTATCGTTTATTCCTTGGCCGATCGCGTGGAAATCCCAGTTTGGATAAGCATTTAATGGTTCACCGATTACCCCGTTTCTTCGGATGTAGGCAAGAGTTGCTGGCACACCTGCCCTTAGTCTCGGCATCGCTAAAAAAATTCTATCCTCTGTTACTTCTAGGCCGGTGAAAACCGTATTTTCAGGCCTGAAACGATAATATAAATTGAGAAAAGAAAACGTTTTTCTGAATTAATTTTTACCTATAGGTGTAGTAATAGTTAGAGTTAGGTGGAAAGTTGAATGTGAGAAGGCCCCATTCGTTGATGATTTGGTTTTTGGCAGCCGATGTAAATAGAACACAGGCCAAGAAAATTAATAAACCCGTTTGCCCCATTTTCACTGTAACAACAAAAATTTTATATTAAATTGTATATTGGATAATATGCAAGTTGTTATTCAATTTTAAAATTCCTGTAGAGACTACTAAATTTACATTTGTAAATATACCTGGTTGCATAACATTAGTTGTTACTTACTACTCTAATACAACGGTTATTATATTATGCGTACTAAATATTATTTTTAGATTAACCAGTTAATTAAAAAGTAATACATATGATATGTTTAATTAATTTAGATTAAAATATTATAACAGATATTACAACTTTTATGAAAATATTTCAAAAATATATTTATTCAAATTTAATTAATTAATTAATTAATACTGCCGGTTGAACTGGAAGAACAGTGTATTGAAAATGTTTTAAACTAATTTTAGTTATTATAAATTCACAGTTTAATCATAAAAACAATATACAATAATTAAGTCAGCACTTTCAATTAATTCAAACAATTCAAATCACTCAAACAATTTATTATCTCGATTCTATATATCTATTTAATTGACCATTAATAATATTATTCCAATGGGTCTCGTAATGAAAGATACGTCTAAAAACTTACTGAAGTGTTGGCACAAGTTCGTGAACTTGTTAACCAAATAATGTATATTTCTAAGGTCATGCCGTATTGCTCGTCTCAAGATTTGTTTACAAAGATTTGAACAAAGTTTCAGGTTATTTCATTCATTTTTATCAGTATAAAATCGTGAACGACCGACAAAACAACAATAATACAATTCTAGATCGTGATCGATCGATTTCACGAGTTATTAATCATTTTCTTGTGCTTAATTATGTACATTATCAATTCTTCAAGCGTTTTGTTTAAGGTTAAACAGTTTAAAGATGTTAGATAAAGTTTTGAAATATTTAGGTCACGTTTCTTCCGTTTAATTTTTCATAAGTGGATCAGTGAGGAAATAGAAATTATATGAATTATGTTAAAAACGCGTTCATATGCGTTCATATACGTGCACATAAGTATAATTAGTTTATGATCTAGCTCATTGCCAGGTTTTCGTAACAATAATCAATTAATTTATTACCCTTAAACTGTTGCCACTACACTTTTTTACTTTTGAGTTTCACTGTCAACTGATTTCAATTTTCGAATATATGAGTTATATCTTTTATTTAGTTAGTTAGGTGGGGGTGTATAGGTAAATGACATTTTGAAAAATTAATGAAATCAAATTTAAATAATTCTAATTTATAAATTGATACATTTTTTATGTAAATTAATATTGGAAACAATCAAATATCAGAGGAAAAAAACTCATTATTCATTATATTCATAAATAGAGTTGATTTATTGGTATTGTAAGCTGTAAAAATATAAAATTAAATGTCACTTACACTATACAATATAATCCAATAACGTTTCTTTTGTTCTGCATTGAAATATTGAAAGAAATATGCACAACAATTAAGTAATAGTTTAATGGTACGATAATTTCTAGAGTGGTAATAACCAATTTCAAAAGTATTTCAAAAATATCAGAGTGGTTCATCCTGATGTGGAGTTGACTAAGTAGACAGGATGTGGATGTGCGTGAAAATGGGTCCGTAAAAGTTCAATAGCATAAAATCTGGTGAGAGCAAGGTCATATAACCGCCAGCAAGAACCATAACGAAGAAGTGGGCATAAGAATAATTGTGTGTGTGTGTGCCGCATAGAAAGTGCCAGCAAGGACGAACTCTTAACAACAAGGTGTGACAGACACAACAGAAGAATGCGGGAGCTCAGTTTTTCTAAGAAAATTTCTTCACAAAAGACACAAATTATTTTCCCAGTCAAATACAAATTGTTACTATATTGCGTGTTCGGACAATGAAGTTTTACCCGCTTGTGTGATACACAAACACGATTGTCACACAATCCCATCGTAATTGCTACATGTGTTTTATATGTAAAGTTATTACGAGTATATGTAAATATTTATATAGAATTGCAAAATTATTTTTTATTATTATTTGCACAACTATTGCGTAATAACTGTATTGTTGAGTGTCGTCTGAAAATTTATGAAAACTTTGACAAGACTTCAAAAATTTAATGATGCATTTTCCTAATGCAATAAATTTCATGTAACTGGTTAAAATTAATTAACGTTTATTGAATGAAAAATATCCATTACATTTCAATATTTCCATGGCAAACAGGACTGGCGGATATGCGTTGAACTACAAAGGCATAAAAGAAAGTTCTGATCTTGCGTAAAAATATACCCAAAACCAGATCTTTCTGTATGGCTATTAATATCAAAGAAAAATGCGGATATGAAAGTTTGATATTGATTATTAAACAGTTTGCGCGTTAAAACAATAATAAATCGGTTGTTTGTCGTACACATTAACGAAATTAATAATTATTTTAGTAAAAGTATCATGTTAATTGGTGTTTTACGAAATTAAGACATGTGAAGGTCGATAAAAATCGCTCTACTCCGGTTTTAAATGGTTGTACTGTGTGTGGAAGTCATTATTCTTATAACAACTGACCATAAATCTGCACGACAATTTACTCATGCGGTATTTCCACTCGATTAACTATTTACGATGTAAAATATTAATTGCAAGTCATTACAAAAAAAAATTCACGCCAAATCTGATGAACAATTAAAATGATATCGAAGAATGTGCTTTTATTTTTATATGGTTCATTAACTTATGAACCGTAAATTATATTTCAATTCAGTAGTCGTTGATTATTCACATTAAACAAATACATTTTTTTACTTAATCGTTAATTAGCAAATCACGGATGATCATTTGATCATCGAAAGTATAAATGGGGCAGTTTTTAAGAAAGAAGCAAGCAGTTAAACGGTTAAGCTTTAGATGTCGAGAATCAATGTACGTTTGTTGTAATAAAGCGTATTTACTGTTTTAATCATACTAAAAAGACAGATTAACAGTCGTTACTGTATCATATATAAACGTTATCGTTGATAATTTAAAAACAATTGCCGAACATAATTAAATAATATTATGTTTCCGTGTTTCCGTAACATCGCTAATCATTATTTTGCGTAACGAGACTCAGTTTTACTCAGGTGTTGTTAATACCGTACTACAGCGGTCGGCAACGAGCGACCCGCGGCCCTTTATCAAAATTATGAACAAGTGTGGTCCGCCTTCACTTCAATTTGCTACTAAGAGGCCCTTGCCAACCAACAACCAAAAGGCTGCCGACGCCTGCCCCGCTGTATTTGTTAATCGTTAACAAATTCGTGATATACGAGTACTTTCTTTTTTTAGTGAATAAATGGTGGTAGCAATTAAAACGATTTTTTGAGCGATACGAAACGTGGCAGATGTAAAAAACACTTTCACTCTGTCAAGATCACCGTTTGCATTTATTTATATTCGGTATGTAAAGTATTCCGTTTAGCCTTGTTGGTAATTAGATTTTCGACCGGTCGACTAAAATCAATTTTTTAATTTAATTTTTTGTCCCAACGTAGTGAATTAACATTAATGATTATGTCAATTTCAAAACGTATTTTTTAAAAATGTTTTTTTTTTTTTTGAGTATTTATTAAATTTAGCACTTACTAAGACAATGTAACCATTACGAAATTCTGTTCCAAATTGAGCGTTGGTTAACGTAAATTGAGTGAAAAAATTTAAGTAATTGCGGAACAGTAACATATAACAACACTAAATAATATAGTGTCTTGCAAAATCCACTTTAACTAACCGTATTTAATTGTATCGTATAAATGACCTGAACATTTATTTGTATTTCTACAATGTCATCCAGGAAATTCAGTCAAACAAATCGTGAGCCGAATTGATCGGTGATGGAATTGAATTGATAGAATAATTAATTGGATCACAAAACCGTATGTTAATGCGAACAACCTCACTTTATGCACTATTCGCATGTTTCATTCAGAGTGAAAAGTTTACTTTATGACTTGAATAAAGAATGGTTCAATTTTATACTTTCCATCCCAATTTTGTTAATGACATTTATCAGTCAGTAGGTTTTAGACATATATGTAAGTACACGTACGTAATATGTGTATTATGGCGGATGCGAGGTAATACTTCAGGCAGTTTTAATAAATGTGCAATTATTATATAAACGCAATAGTGCGTTACTATCGCATAACGATCTTGAAAAAACATGTTTTGATTTTAATCTATTAATTATCTTGATTAGTCGATAAAAAAATATCTAAGTGTTTTCTTTATTAACAAATTCATTAGTTAATTTTTATAATTATTATTTCATATTTAAAATGATTTTTAAGGCTAAAATTTAGTTATTTATTTATTTCCTTAGTTATATTTTATAATACACATTACCTGTAAAGATTTGTGACATAAATCAGTGACGCATTTTTTCAATTAAAAATTACACAACACAAAAGATAATGATAATGATTTCACTCGGATCACGCAGTGGAAATAAACTTTTTATCTACTTTCGTTGGTCCGGACTCGATTATTTAGTTTTCACTTTCTTTCAGACGTTCTGACACACATTACTCAATTTATGTGTTTGTATCCTTTTGCAGTATGCCAAACCGACCGTAAACTGATTTTTTCCTCTGCATCTAGAACTTTACAACTTTTCCGGCGTTTACCGAATCGATTGGTAAACAATTCTTGTGGTAAAACATTATGAGCAAGGTTTTCAGTTTCCCGCGGCACGTTCACTTAACTAATTCTAGCTTGTTGTTATTAAACAATCACGCACTTGAATATTATTAATTGTAGCATACCAGTAGATGTCAGGTACGATCCCACATTTTTCGGCAATGCGTTCCAAGATGTGAAGAAACTCATCAAATTAAAAACTCACAAATTCATAATCACTGCGAAATGATCGATCCGTGGCGAAGATCAAAAGGAACTGAAGACGTGGATGGATCTCGAAACTTTCGCCTATGATTTTTAGCACGTACAACGATGATACGACTGCTCTAGGAAACGTACTCGAATTATTTTATGGTCAATGAATCATTGTTTTGCAATCAGCTATCTAATTCTTCTTAATCTCATTAACGGGAATTTTGATAGATTCTCACAGAAGTTAATTGGAATTAAACCTCATAAATCATAATGAAGAAAAGTGAATCAACTCATTTGGGACAGTACAACTTGAGTTTCTAACGAAGCAATTTCACTGTCAAGGTTGCAAATTATTCAATACCTTTTACATAACATTACAAAACCACTTTTGGCATATAATTTCTTCTAAATATTGTTGCTGGCTTGTTTACAGTAATGATAGTAAAATGCGTATTAAATGCAAAACGAGGCCGAAAATTGCATAAATTTTATATTAGGTAATTTCTGCAAAGTGAAATTTTTTTATTATGCACATTTTAACATTTAACCTCTTCAGTTTTTTATAAATGTTAAAGGGGAATATTAATTTTATTTGAATTAATTTCTATACGATTTTACAATATAACAGTTAATCAGTAAATCGGAGGTAGATTAATCAGCAAATTGGATCCAGATGGAATACTATGTTTTGGTAGCAAAACAAATTGAAGACAATTGATGACCAAGCAAAACCAGAGAACACAAAATGACACAGTCCAAGGTCGATTCATTCACAGCTCGCAATTATAAATCACTCGCAATTATAAATCACTTGTAATTTTCTCAAAAAAAAAAACAAACTTCCATAAAAAGATGTAATTCTGATAAATGTTCAAATTTTTGTGGTGTAAAATGAACGCATTGTTTTAACTTAGCAGTTATTATGTGGGTCAAAATTTTACGAAATCACTTTCATATTTTAGTGATCGAACCTGCGAATGTCTGCGACATGTTTTCTACGATGAAGGTTGAACGATTTCAAACTTTATTGTTGTGCCATGAAATAGTTAGTTAGATGAATTAAGTTCAAGTTTAGAATGAAATTGACCTAACAAATCAAATTATTATTTAGTCGAACAAACAACCTTCAAAAGCGTAAGTGAACTATCATATACATACACGTATGTCTATAATAAGATAGATAAAAAATTATTAAGTTTCTATTCCGCGAAGTAAACAATGAACATTATGAAATACAAGTATATTGAATAAATGTAATGTAAATTTTTAAATTTTTGATTATTTTTCAGGTTAGAAATTTTGAAATTGATTAATTATTAAATTAGCTCGGTAATGAGGGATCAAATATTTTTATAAAAACACTAAAACTTATTAAATTGCTTTTTATTTGGAAAATAAATAAATTAATATAATAAAGACAAGATCGAAATATTGTTTTAATAAAAATTCGATAATTTAATTGAAAAATGACATTTTTACATATGCAGATGTAAAATATTAACGTAACTTATCTGCTTGCTTATTTCTTTAATGCACCAAATTTTGGTTTTGGATTTAAGTCGTGATTAATAAATATTTTTAGATCGAATCTTCAGACAGAACCAGTTATATAACTCTAAGTAAAGTCATAAAAAAATAAAATAAAAGTACTTGCACTCACCGTGAAATAATAAGAAATAATTTTTAAACGACTCCGAAAAAATAAGCACGGAATTGTCACCACCGCGCCAAAAATCACTTACGATAGTCGAAATTCGTATCGGAAAATCGCGTGTCTGAATGTCTGTCGGAACGGGGTCTATTTGTCCGTAAGTCTGAACTGGTAGGAACTTATGATAGACTTTCGCTGCGACTGGTTCCCTCCATTTGCCACGACCTCGAGGTGTCGAGCCCCCAGAACACTAGAACACCTATTTCGTAGCCACACCCAACCCAATTTTGACCTTAACCACCGACTATTTTTGCCCCCAAGACTAAATTCTCACTTTTAACCAACATTTTACAAAACTTTATTGAAAATGTTCCACATCAATATACATTAAATGTTTACAATCAATTTCGATGTCAAAATCAATATCGGTATCGGTATCGGTATCGGTATCGGTATCGGTATCGGTATCGGTATCGGTATCGGTATCGGTATCGGTATCGGTATCGGTATCGGTATCGGTATCGGTATCGGTATCGGTATCGGTATCGGTATCGGTATCGGTATCGGTATCGGTATCGGTATCGGTATCGGTATCGGTATCGGTATCGGTATCGGTATCGGTATCGGTATCGGTATCGGTATCGGTATCGGTATCGGTATCGGTATCGGTATCGGTATCGGTATCGGTATCGGTATCGGTATCGGTATCGCCTTTTGTGCTTTTGAAAAAAATAAACTTGCTCCTGAATGATTTATTGTATAAAATAAAAATTCTCAACATTCTTTGATTTATTTAAATTTAATGTCTCTTAATTTATGTAACACAATTATCGCCTACTTTTCCGGTTGTATATTAAAAATCTCATGGTCGATACACAGATTTTTGTCATTTAAAAAATAATTTACCAATAAGAATGAAATTAAATTAACATATTTTAATACTATAGCAAAACGTGCCAAATGCAGAGTCTTAAACTACCCAAAACATTAGTTTCTACATAAAAAAAATAAAAAAAAACTTTAGGTTACTTTACCTACATTTAAATTTCTCTTTTATATAATATATTAAAATTTATGAATTATTTTATTGATTTATAATGCAGATATTAATAATATAAATAACAAAATTATGGCGTTAAAATAAGTTACGTATATTCCAACTGTACACGATTAAATATAAAAATTTTAATTTGTATAATATAAATATCAATATCAAGAACAATATAACTTAAATGTTGAAAACATTATATGCTTTAATTAATTAACCATTATTAAACTTGCATTTAAACATAACAGGCTGTTTCAGTTTTAACGCTTCTTAGTATAATTTACAAGTTATGACCCACTCTAATTTATACTTTGTAAACAGAGCTTACCTCTTCTATTAATTTACCTTTCTATAACAAAAAATAGTCTTGAACATTTATACACGAGTCGCAAATCATTCAAAGAAGTTACTTTCTAAACATAAAAAATTAACTGGATCAATCTTATGAGTTGAATAAAATAACAATTGATGCATGTTTTTTAATTGTTTTTGAATTTAATGTGAATAAAGAAGAGTTGAATAAGCTTGTTTTGTGGGAATTCCATTAACCTTTTGGTTCATCTTTTATTAATCTTTTTTTTTTATTATTGTCTGAAAAATATATTTTTATGCGACTGGATTTGATAAAATTGTATTTTGTTTAATATATTTTTAAGAGTGAGCAATTTAAAGTCTACATGCATTTTAAACATAGGTTTATGCAAGTCAATTAAACAATTTAAATCGTTAAGCAACGCGTATGAACTTTATGTTTAATTATATATAAATTATCCTGTGAAAATCATCATAAATTGCAATTAATCTTTTTAGTATTAAGAAATGATGTTGCACTTTAAATATGACTAACTAAACTGATAATCTAAACTGAAGCAATCAATATTTTATTAATATTTGTTACGTTAATCATATGCTAATTACATGTGTTTAGTGTGTAAAAAATCAAGGTTCAACATTCACAAATTTTTGACATAAATATCGTTACTCACCTCTTAATTTTGTGGTTTGGAAAAACTAATGTGGGATTTTTTCGTGAATCAAAAAATATTTCCTTAACTTAGTTGAATATAGTTTAAGTAAATAAAACAATCGTGTATAACAATAATTTATATATTTATGTGTACAACATAAATAGATCACAGACTTTCTGTTCAACATTAATCAGACCATTTAGTCACTGGTTTTGATGAGAGGGTGTACAGCGATGGAAGCTCCCAAACAGCCGACCGTGTTCTGAACAAAGTCGTGGAAGTTACTCTCGATGGCCCACATGAGCCTCTTGTAACCGGGCACCACCTGGGTCGGAAGTCTGCACGGTCCACCGTTCTGGACCAACAAGAAGTTTTCAGATTTGAAGGGAGTGGCGCTGTTCCAGATGTAAATGTCCGACTCGCTCTTGTATCTGAAGAAGATGGCTGCTCCGTTGTCAGTTCCAAGGAGAACGATCTTTTGGCCGAGTGGTTTAGGTCCCACATCAATTATGGAACCAGAAGCTTTTCCGGTTTGGAGAAGTTCACTCTTGATGGAGTATAGGTGTTTGGAGGAGAGGTATGTGAAGTAGAGGATGTTGCCGCAGGGTTGTCTGGCAAGAGCCATGTATAAAACGTCCATTGCTTCACAGGAGCTGAGGACAGCCTTGGGCAGGACTACACGATAACCGCTGTTACCGACGATGTCGTAGACTACGATGGATCCGGTGCCACCATCGGAAACATAGGCAAAGGCACGACCGTCAGGTGCGTAGTCAATCACTAGGTATTGGAGACGGCTCTCGGCTGTTGCGAATGGAGTCAAATCGACCTTCCCGATGATGTTGCCGTCAGCTAAGTTAACGGCCACGATTTTTGGACCGCATCTACGTACGGGTTGTTCCAAGGTGTTGGTAATGCCGGTGTCCAGGATCCACAGAACGTTGTTTCCATCAACGAAGATGTCTACTACGTTTTGTAAAGCGTTGCAGTTGCCCTCTTCTTGGAGTGCCCAACATGGGAACGGCTCCAAATCAGCCTTACATCCCTTTGTCTTCAATGAAAATTTGCCAAGGGTAAATGGCACACCGTGTTTGTACCTTGGGAGAGCTACGATGGCGTTGTCCTTGTAGATCTGGATCCTGGTAGCGATGACATTTTGGGGTACGTAACGACCGGATGTAGTGTAAATGTTTTTGGTGCTTTCACATGGGAAAACCAACTGGTTTCCTGATAGTTTGAAGCTAAGATCTGGGATCAAATTTCTGTTGCATTGTGCGTAGGCTCCGATGATCATGCAGGCGGCCATCAAAACTACCGAATATACTCCCATTTTTTATCCAATATCTGGAACAGCAACAATAATAAAACGAGTTCTTTAAAAAAAGTTCTATTTAAAACATACCTGAAGTGTGTCAAATAATCGTCAAGGGAGAATATGCATTCTATCTGGTTCACGATCAATATATATCGGTTGTAGAATTTTGTTTGTATAAACAATTAAACAATATTTGAACACATATGAGGACTCACAACCTTGAGGTTCGAATATCGAACATTTATTATTATTATTATTATTTGCTACAATAATCAAGTATTTTTCTTGCACATTATTTTATAGAAGATAAATAATGCAATTGTTCGAGATTTTTGTTATTTCTGTAGGTAATTCCGTTTAAGGCCATATAAAATTTTTGTGTTACACTGTTTATCAACAGCATGTTGTGTTTAATAACTTGGTCAGCATTTATTTTATAAACAAAACAATTTAACAAATATATAACAACAATATTACATTGATATAATTTGAAAAAAAAAAAGAATCATGAAATATTAAACAAATATTTTTTTTATCTTAATATTTTGATATTTTTAAGGTTTTACCTGTAACGTAACCCACTTATTTTATATTATATGTGTTACATATAACGAATTAAAATATTTTAAATGATGGTTCAAGTTATTTAAGTTTTTATTTTGAAAAACAGATTGTTATGATTACTTTTCAGAAAGTTTTGTAATAAATATTATTATACATATAATAGTAATAAAAGTATCAAAAATCCAATAAATAACATATATAAAATTTTTAATAATATTTCCAAATTATTAAATTGTTTAAACAATAGTAAGAAAAGAGTATTAAAAAACAAGCCAGATTTTTATGTGATCTTTCATACGTGCTAATACTACAGATTATAAACTAAACCATAATCATTATTTTAATTAGTCTAGATTCATGATGCATGACAAAAATTTAATTGAACATATTTATAAATTGATACACAACTTTAAATTTTCTCTTTTATAAAATCACTCACAATATGTATCAGAAGTCGACGCTCAGTATGTTTTTATATTCAGTCAATCTCCTTGAACGTACGACAAAGAAGTAATTAAATAAGTCGTGACAAGACACAAACAAAATATAAAAACAGGTTGTTTTTTACAAGGGCTAATTAAATTATTGATAATACTTGAATTATAGGGTTATTATAAATGAATTTAAATATTCAAATAAAATTTGTGTATTTTATTCCCCGGTCATTCATACTAACGAAACAATAATAAATCAATATACATAGTTACTAACATCACGTCTACAAAATGTTCGACCTTATTTTTATTAAAACAAATCGAACAAATATATATAAGCAGAAAAAGCTTCAACACACCAGGCACACATCATTTTATTCTTGTATCACTAACAAGGTAAGAAAAACTTGATTAAATCGTGGTCAGTTTCTTAATTTTATTGGTGTTGTTTCCTTGCAGAAAAATGATCACCAAGGGCCTAGTTCTTTTGACCTTTGCAGTTCTCTATGCATACGCCGCGTGCAAGAGCGATACCGCTCTAGTTGAATGGACTGGAGGAATGTTCCAATGGCCTTCTGTTACAACTGAAGCTATCTACAAGTCCTCTGGCCGTTATATCCCCAAGAATATCATCGCAACCAGGGGCCAAATCCACGGCGACGATGTCATCTTGGCTCTTCCCAGATACAAACCTGGAGTGCCGGTAACATTGGCGAAAGTTAGCTTGAAGACTAGAGGTTGCGAAGCTGTTTTGACTCCGTTCCCTTGTTGGTCGACCCAAGAAGAAGGATCCTGCGAGGCATTGCAGTCCGTAGTTGATTTGGTCATCGATCCAAATCAAATCCTGTGGGTATTGGACGTCGGTGTCGTTAACACCCTGGGTACTCCGATCAGACACTGTCCACCCAAAGTGATCGCCATCAACTTGCAAACCGGAAAGAAAGTCAAAACCCTGGACTTGTCTGGCTTGGTCGTTCCAGCTTCGAGACTCCAATACATCGCCGTCGAATACGCACCAGACGGTCGACCATTCGCGTACGTCAGCGACGCCGCCACCCGTTCCATCCTCGTCTTCGACATCGCAGGTAACAAAGGTTACCGTGTCGTTCTTCCAAAGGCCATTGCAGGATGCCGTCGCGACGTCCTCTACATCGCTCTCGTCACCAAGGGATGCGGCAACAACTTCCTCATTTTCACCTACTTGTCCGGAAGCCGCGTTTTCTCCATTCGTACCGATTACCTCAGAGCCGGATGTGCCGCTGGTAAAATCACTGACTTGGGAGTCAAGCCCAAGAAGATGGTAATCCTGGGTACCGATCTTGGATCTGCCCTCTTCTTCAGATACGAAGGTGAAAACGGAGTTTACAGATGGGACTCCAACACCCCCTTGTGTCCAGCCAATTTGGCTCTTGTTTATCAGAGTCCAGCCTGCTACTTGGCCACCTCTGTACTTCCAGACTTGAAGAGGCAGCGCATCCGTGTCTTGGAAAGCAACTTCCCAGATTTTGTTGCCGATACCGTCGGATGTGGAGCTTCCCAAAGAGTTAGTCTCATGTCCAGCTGTCTCGAATAAGTCCTTTTTGACTGTGATCTCGAATATAAGAAACTGAATAAATAAAAGTATTATTAATACTGCATAGTTTTTATTTTGAGCCATTAAATGTTTACTATTTCAAAAACGAATTGTACCTACATAAATATTTATTATAGAATAATAGAACTCTTCCCTTTAAATAATAATAATAATGCTAATGTTAATTTCAATATTAACGTTGATCAAAACGACAAGTGCAACGTTCTAATCTTAATTAATTAGCATTAACTTGAATTTGATTAGGTGACACCAACTGATGAAATTCAATACCCAATATAAAATATCACATATAATTGGTATAAAAAAAGTAGCGACGAAACTTGTACATTTTTAATTGCCCTGTGGCAACAAGAAATGTGATTTACAAGGATAAAAATTCAACGCGTGAGAGTAGTAACCAAATACCCAAAGTAGAATGGGAACAAAGTAAAAGTAAAGGATCAAATACGAGTTTCGAATTCCTGGCATTCAATCCGGGTTATGAAGGAAACGTTTTAATTCTGACATCAACAAAATTCTAATCCTTGAACGATTTATTAAAAATAATATGTGGTATTGTTTATTAAATAAAACTGTTGTTATCTGTCGCATACTTTGCTTAAAACAATTATGTAAACATTAACGTTCAATCAATCTACAAGGTTAAAATTTTGACTTTATTTGTTCTAATTCTTATGCATTTATTCTTTTTGACATAGGTAATCACTACCATAAAAGCATTAATAGTCAAATTACAGAATGTGGAGATCATATGAGCATGTGATCTTATTTCAAAAAGTTAAAATGGAACAGATTTTTAAATAGGAGAGTCAAATTGTTTCTTCATTTTCTCATGTCTCCAACATTAACAGTGGTAACAGTACATGTAGTAATATGGTAACAAAGATTATGAACGTTATTAACAAAACCGCACCCGCTTCGATTTTTTATCGTGTTATGCCTTTAAAGGTTAATAATACTCCCAACAATAAAAAGAGATTAGAATGCAAGTATATAATAGTTGTCGTTGTGCCGGATCAGTTACTAGTCCAAATTATATATAATAAATATTTCACAACTTTTACTTTTTCGCTAAATGCATAATATTTTTAAGGAAGTCGAAGTGAAAATCGTATTTAATTATGTAAAAAATACCTTTTTTACTATATATATATATATATATATATATTCACGTTTTGGATTATTCTAAAATACCTATATGTTAATGAAATAAAAATATGTTTGAAATGATTAATTGATATATTTCTGAAGTTTGTTAAGCACGTGATATAATCGGCAACTTAAGAATTAAGAATTCTACTCCACCATTGATTATTGATTAATAGTTATTTTTTTAATTCTCTTCAATTTGTTCCTAGAAATGCAAATATTTTCATTTACAAATGAATGATTTTATGAAAAACTTGTTAATTAATTAACGGTGGTAAATCGTACGTAAAAGAATACAAAAGACGAAGTGGTACACATCGCATCTTTATTGACAATGGGAAAATAATACAGTTGAGCAATTCTGTAATGTATGTTTAACTGTTTAAATGTCAACTCATTCAAGTACCTACACTTAACAACGACTCTTAAGAGATCGTAATTTATTTATATTATAATAATTATTTAATTCATATTATAATTCCAGTAACAGATAGTTCTGCCCTCAAGATATCCAATCAAATTTATGACACGAAACCACAAAAATCCAACCTTGATCATAACAAAAATTTATTGTATCTAACTAATTTAACAATTCTTGCGGTTACGTTTCCAAAATCTTCCGCGTCAAAATCAGAGCCACACAAATCTGGATCGATTGGATTTACTAGGGCCCAAATTCCCTGTTGATCGTTAAAAATTTGCGACACATACGGAAGCTTCTCGAATGATTGCAATAGAATATTATGATTTTCTGCGATCATCGCTTTGCTAAAAATACGTTCAGTAGATTGTGAAGGTGTTTCTAAATACTAACTACTACATACTAAACTTACTTGATGTTCCATTGTGCAACAGCAAAATCACGCAATAAATAATAGTTTAAACCATTTTTTTGGTCCGTCTCTAATCCTCTAGATACTCCCAACTTATTTCCCATATATGTTACATAATATTCTGTAACAGTTGTCTGAAATAAATAATAATTACAATTTACATTGGTGTTAAACTTGGTGAAAATTACTCTCGATTCGATAATTAAAGGCCCTTCATCTTTCCTCAACTGATCCAGATCTAAAGCGAAAACTTCAGTGCTATTCCAACCTGTCATAAATAAGACTGGAGATGATTTAGAAATTGCTAAAAATGAACTTGAAACAAGCATATAAGGTTCAGACTTCTCTAATAAATTTAACCTCCACCATTTAAATTCCTGTAATGACACAACTAACAAAATATTATTTCCTGCATCTCCAATATACGCTTTAACACCTTCTGTTGTTTGGGGATCTATTGTTATTGTATTGAGATTATTTCTTGCTACTCCTGAAATATTCAATAATTGTTGACTGTTTTTATTTAAACATAATATGTACCTGTTAAAACACAAGTTTGTTGAACTGAATTGAGAAATAGATTATAGTATACTAATTTGGCGGGACACATATCATTTCCTTTATCCAAAACCCACAGATTTGGTTTCTTCGGTTCAACATCTAAAGAAATGGCGTCCTGTAATTGCTTACAATTTCCCCAGTTCTGACCCACAATGTCTAATTTCTTTCTAATGTTTAATATTTATAATTAAAAAACAAACACGCATAAATGTTTGGTAAATATTTTAAATTATAGTAAACAAACCTGAGCACGAATGGACTTAATAAGTTTGTGATGACATCTTCTGTCCACGGTACCTCTACTAAGGTGGGTAGGCTACGGTTTAGGTTGCAAATGGTTCTAGGTAAAGTTAAAAAGGCTCGATTTCTGTATATTGCTATTGATGACGTGTAGTAATTGTTGTCGAAGCCGTGTTCTGATAAATCCCACAATTTTACAACAGTTAAAAATGTTGTTAATATCAAACTTTTCCGAAACATTGTGGAACGCGAACTGAGTTAGTTGCTAGTTTCGCAAAATAAGTAATTCTTAAGTGCGTTGCACCTTTTTTTATAATGTAAGAGTTGCAATTTATATTTATATTTATATTTAACATAATATATAAATTTAAAATATGTTACTTAAAAATATGTTTGTGAGACAACTTTCTCTAATAAATTGCATATTTAAAAACAACTTTTATTAATTTTTGTTAATACAAAATAAATTTTCAGAAATATGATTTCACTTTTTGATGCAATTTAAAACTTATTAAAAGTATTATTATTTTATCATTTTACAAAAGATATATGGTATTTTAAAAAACAAAAAAATAAATATTTATTGTAAAACGGGAAGCTATGAAAATATAAATTATATTTCCCAACAAGAGTGCCAAGTATGAATATTGGACCGTTGCTGGGAAATGTCGTTGGGCGTACACTCTTAAGCTGTGTCCTCACTAAGTCGATTGTGTCGATGCTATTGTAAATGTCTGTTGCACCACTGTCAGATTTATGGCCCTTCTACATACTTCTATAAACTCAATCTCCTTATCCTTTTCCCATTCTATGTTAATAAAACTTACACTCGCGACAACAATGACTGACTTAATGGTTAAAAGACTGTCAAATTTGAATGAGTCTACGAAGAAGTTCAAAATTAATCGAAATAAATTTCGAGCGATTATATTAAAAAGCTGAATATGCTACTAGATACTAAATAAAAGAAGGCTGAATGTATGTAAGGTTGTTCTATTTTATAGTTGTTCTACTTTTGACGTTTGAATATTTTTCAAATATTAATAAATACCCAACTAAACTTTATCAAGACAAATGAAAATTTCTAAAGTTGTTCTAGACATGAGCGATAGCGTATATGGTATATACTATAAAAATAGAATCCGTCTTATTCTCCGTATAAGATTCAGACTGCATGGGAATTAGCATCCAAGACTATCTGGACCATTTGAAATTTTGTCT
Source organism: Aethina tumida (assembly GCF_024364675.1). Taxonomy (NCBI): domain Eukaryota; kingdom Metazoa; phylum Arthropoda; class Insecta; order Coleoptera; family Nitidulidae; genus Aethina; species Aethina tumida. The sequence continues at coordinate 79,880,663 of NC_065435.1, forward strand.
TACGTCGCCACATATCACACTGCATGGAAATATTTGCAGGTTCTCTGCTGACGGTTGTCGGTTTTGCGATAGAATTCGTTTAGGATGTAAGTAAACGACATAGTAACTGATATCTCTTCAAGCATTAAAAAAATTAATTCGAATTTATTTCATTTATAATTTAAATAAAAATTTATTTTTATTACATACTAAACACGCGTACTTACATTTACGTGAGGTCGTAAAAATGTACAATGTTGTTATTCTATCAAATATTTTTTTAAATCAAATCAAAATCGAGTGAATAGTAAAGTAGTAGGTTTTTCATTTTTCTCTTGTGTTTAACAGAAATTTACTATTTACTACTAAATTAATTTTGTTGTAATATGTGCTGCTTTAAAATTAGATTCAACCATATCTGGTTATAATGTATAAACGGTTGCCGATAACGAGATAGCACGATGAAAGATAAAAACATATTTGAATGTAGAGATGTCGCCACTGTTGCAATGATTCACACACCTAATTCCAGATTGCATTAACAGTAGGTCGCGACTGTTTTGACAAATGGCTGACGTCGGACAATAATCCAGTGTTTTTCCAATTCGAAAAACAATAGGGCGCGTGTGATGTGACATTCTTCGGCACCGCGACGCCAACAATGACGCTGATCCCCGACCAGAACGGCCTGAAGCGCACCTTCACGCTGCCCCGCAACCCGTTACGGATGTCCAAACGCAAACCGAAAAAAGAACCTTCAGAAGATACGGATGAGAAGAACAAACGCGTCTTCCGTCGTCCTTCGATAAGGAAAATCATCAGCAAGATCACCCAGCACATTACGGTACCAGGCTTCAATCAGAACCTGGACAATCGCGTTCCTCCAGTTGGACTACAAACGTGGGCCCCGGACGAAACGCCAGGCGTTACGGGGTTGAAGAACCAGGGTAACACTTGTTTCATAAACGCAGTGGTGCAGTGCATTTCGCATACGGACGTTCTGGCCGAGTATTTCGTGTTGGACAGGTACAAAGTCGATCTGTCCCGCAGGAACAAGTTGAATTCGAAAAAGTTCGGAACGAAAGGAGAAGTTACTGAACAATTGGCGCAACTATTGAAGGCCTTATGGTCTTGTCAATATACTCCAGAACTGAGCTGTTCCTTCAAACAGGCCGTGGAAAGACACGGTTCCCAGTATAAGGGTACTCAGCAGCACGACGCTTTGGAGTTTTTGCAGTGGCTTTTGGACAAAGTGCACGAGGATTTGAATACCGCTTCGAAAAAGAAGTACAAAAGTATTAAGGTTTGTTGCAGACAATTTAATTGAACCATAGCGTCATACAGCGACGCATGCTACGTGTGCAATTATAGTGTTGAAAAAGTCTTATTTGATTGTTATTTGACTTCTGTCAATTTTGACAACCTGGTTGAGGTTATTTTTGTACAACTGATGTAATGGACTGTGGAAAGAAATGATGTAGCTCGACAGCCACATCAGTTGAACCACAACAAATTTGAAAAATACTACTTTTGCACATTCATTTACAACATATTCAAATTGGAATCATATGGAATAATCGGGTTTTATTGTAAATGTTGTGAACGAACATTTCAGAGGAGTGAGTCAAAAGGGAAACGAAATCAATTGATCAATTGAAATTGTAACTGAAACGACAGGAAATCCGGTTTTCAATAATTTAATGGATTCAAATTAAAAATCGTGCTGTGCCATTCATTACTTATCGAGAGTAGAAACAGTTGTTTCTTTCTTATTCTTCTTTAACGTTAATTGACAGACATTCAAGGTTTAATTGTTTTTATTGACCATGCGAAATAACGAAATATAATTCGATTTATTGTTAAACGAACGGACGTTCGTACACACGTGCTTATTGCAAACTTTGTGTAACTCGGTGGTGTAGCATATAATCCAAAAATTGGCAACGTTCAGTTGAAAAATTGCGCAGCCGATCTAATTTAGGGAATCATGACGATTAGATTTTGTCCAACGTCATAAATTTTACATCGAAGTTTTCCATTCCACATTATTTTCTGCAATATGTTTTCTATATGTAATGTGTTTAATTCGTATTTATGTCAAATATTTTTCGGTTTCGTAAACCGAACAAAAATGTAAATAATGAACAGTTCATCAACCTCAAAAGTGCAACAGAATAGAAATTTTTCATCCACTTTCATTTATAATAATTCATTTTTTTTTTTTCTAAAAACTTTAAGTTAACGTGGAACGACGACATGAATTCGTCGTTGTTAATTAAATATTAAATCGAAAAGAGAATGACGTGCGAACGGCACGCGCTCATTGTTTTCTGCTGTTTGATCGTTCGAATGGCAAATATTTACCTCGCACGATAAACAAACAGTTCAGAAAAACCAAACAAAACCGCTTTTATTAAACAACTTAACATAATTTTAATTTCTCTTTTTATTCGGTTCTTTCCTGAATGACACACTCTGTTTTATTGTTATTTCTTATTTTTATTTCTAATTTTAAGGAGGAAGGGGAATTATTTTCATTTAAGACAAACAATTCGAGGTCGTTTTGGTAAAGAAGATTTGGCACAAGGTTAAATAGTGCTGCGATCTTTCAATTTTTCCCTGATTAGTGTGTTGAGAACATTATCCTGACCTGCCCTGTTCTGCCCTTGCAAGAAATAGTATAACATCAATGTATAATCTCGCCCACGATAAACATTGTTTATTACGATATATTTATCGTGACGAATATGTTTAAGATACCGTACAATTCTCAGAACCTGTGTCCAGCTGATTAAAAGTGGTGATCTAACTTCCCAATTTTAATTATTTCATTGTCAAATCGAATTGATGAAAACATTTTCACAGCGGATAGTGTTGGTTGCGTGTCGCGCATTCCATATCGTTGACTCACGCATCGTTTTACACATTCAATTATCCGGTTCAAGTGTCTTGTTCTACTTTACGTTCACTCCGACTCTTTTTATAAGGCAGATGCGTTCTTTCTGTCGTGTCTATGTTTTGGGAACGTGCCCCGTAAAATAATCGCTTAAATTTAGAACGGGGTGAGTTCCAGATGTTCGAGATCTAAGCCGTCAAACAAACCGGATACCGATGTATTGGGTATTATAACCCATTAATTTTCAGATTATTCCACTCCCAATTGTTAAATTAAATTAATGAAAGCTTTCGTGCGGCAACAGCACTAAAATACTAGGTGGGGTGAAAAGTAACTTCCTTGACCACCAAAATGCGTGGTTAGGCCGACGTGTCAAATTTCAGCGATCCAGCGAGATGGAATAAAATGAGGTTACTTTTCACTCACTATTCCCTTCCCTATCCTCTATTTTATTTATTTATATTAATAAAATTTGAAATATTTGACTTTTTAGACCTCGGGACGTCCTGACGAGGTGATAGCTGCGGAAACGTTGGAGAATTACAAACGGTGCAACAACTCGTTCATCCAGGGCATATTCCAGGCGCAGTACCGATCGTCCCTCAGTTGTTCCAGATGTCGGACGCAATCGAACACCTTCGATCCGTTTCAGTGCATCTCCGTTCAGCTGCCCCAGTTCCACAAACAATCCATTTACGTCACGGTCAGTGCATGTTTGTTTATTAATTAAAATCATGTCGATATCGATTTAACTCGTTTCAGGTTTTGTACACGTCGCAGCAGCCGCGTCAGGTTCAAATCGGGTTGAGCGTCGCGTCGGGCGCCACCGTGTCCGAATTAAGGGACATCCTGCAATCGGACACGTCGATAGATCGTGCCAATATGCTGTTGACGGAGATCGGCGATCAGGGTTTTTTGCGCACCTTCACCGACGCCCAATCGGTCGGTATAATCAGCGAAATCGATCCCGTTTACTGCGTGGAAGTCGCCCAGCTCAAGGACATGGAAGAGGAGGATGCGACGAGTGCTTATGTGCTCTTGTGTTGGATTAACGTTGCGGTCGGGGAAAAAGACTCGCAACGATTTGGTGAGCGATTTAATTTATAATTTACATTTCCATTCATACCGACAATAAACATATCTATTGTAAATATTCGGGTCGTTTACCTTTTCCGTGTTGTTGTTGTTGTTGTGGTTGTTGTTGCCCATTAATTATTAATTATAGATTATTAATGAGAATATTTTGTGATGTCACAGGGAGCCCTTATACGATGCAAGTGTCCCGTGTAACTTCGTACGACGACCTACAAAAACTCATACTAAAAGAAATGGCGCCGATTCTGCACGACGACATCCTCACCTCTTCTCAACCGCGGGGCGTAAGTATTAACCGGTTTACCGGTTGGTCAATTCGTTCCGACATTCTGACTCAAAACACTATTGTTGTACCAATAGATTTTCAAAATGCGGATATCGGATCCAGCATGCAACGACAACGAACCGCCCTGTTACTTGGACGCCGACTTGGAGCATCCCTTGTTTATGGAGGCGGTGGACCAAGCGCTCGCCTTGTGTAGCGAGGAAGGAGGCCCGGCCCATGTCAAGCTCGTGCTCGAATGGATGGAACAACACAAGCGAGAAATCATCGCTGACGATCAGGATCTCATCGAAGAACACTCGAGTGTGAAGATGTTGCGGGCGCAGGCTTTGCAAGGCGGAGCTCCCTTAACGTTAGAGGAATGTCTCAGGGACTACACAGAAGCGGAAACGCTGACGGACGCGTGGCGATGTCCACACTGTCAGCAGTATCAGCCGGTGGTGAAAACGTTGGACGTTTGGTCATTACCCGACATTCTTATTGTTCATTTTAAGCGGTTCAGGCAACAGACGTTACGCGGCTGTAACAGTACCAAACTGACGTCGATGGTGGACTTTCCCGTTCACGGTTTGGACATGTCTCCGCATCTGGCGAACAAACGTAACCTAAACCAAAACCAACAAGCGGAAGACGCTAATCCGATTATAATCAACAACCATTCGGGTACGGGGACGTGGTCGCCGTGGAAACGCGCCCGCAAACAATCCTCCGCTGACGACAACACGTATGATCTGTACGCAGTTTGTTACCACCATGGAACTGATCTTGAGACGGGTCACTATACAGCTGCGTGCCGGAACACCTTCGACAACAAATGGTATCTGTACGACGACGCCAAAGTGGAGTGTTTGAACGGGGACGGAGCAGATGTAAGTGCTGAATTGGTGAACAACAGTGCCTATATTTTGTTCTACCAGAAGAGAAGCGGAGTCTATGTGGGCGGTAGTACGAGCAGTGCGGCCAGTACCAGTTCGGTTGGTAGTTTGGACCATTGGGTGGGACGGATGCCTAAATTTGTGCCGCCCAAAACCGTCAAACCTTCAGATAGAAAACCCGTCAATACGAGCGATAATCATCAAACGTAATTTTTACCCATATTGTTTGTATTAAGTTATTTGTAATATGTATGATAATTCGTAGGAAAGAATCAACAAAACCGTCCGAAACTGAAGTGGAACTTCGACACTCGCGCAAGTCATTAAATGATGAGAAAACTGCGTCGACGCAAACTATAGATCCCCAAGACAATTCTCTAGACTCCAATCCTGAAAACAACAAAGAAGAAGCCTCTACACAGGAAAGCATTACAAAATCCTCCTCGAAGCCCATTTACACGACCAGCATATACATAAATGCCCGTAGTCCGGTTTTGAGTATGCACCGAATTGATGGAATGGGCGAAGATGGTGAGAACGTTGAAGTGCGTACGAATGGCGATAAAGAGACGTATACGACTACGGCGTCTGTACACAGACATTCCGATATGAGTCCGAGAATCAATGGCAGGGTCTCCCAGACGCAGCTCAATTGGGTAAATATGAAATTCATCTTTCTAAACCTAACCCAACCTAAAAATTATATTTATTGTTTTTCATATCTTCATATCTTTATCTTACAGATGTCTCCGCAACCAGTGAGAAAACTGAACACATCTCAACAGTCAGTGTAGTATTGTAAATAACTGAAAGTTTTCTTTTCTTAAAACTACCATGTATATAATTTATTAGGCACATTCATTAGTTTCGTTTGTTCTTAGAGAGAAATCAAACGTTTTGTTATCGATTCCCGTTCTTAACTAATGTATTTATGTATATAATACAGTAAAACGCAATGTTCAGTTGAATGTATTTGTTATCTTATTATGCATATTTTTAAGAAACCCTGTTTTCGTTTCTCATGTATTTATGTAAATAATTTTTTTAGCCAACTGACTTTAAGAAAACAGACAGTTGTTTTTAATGTATTTTAAGGGAAAATTGTTTTTGTTAAAATTATATATATATATATATATATATATATATATATATATATATATATATATATAATTTTTTTTTGTGTGTAAATTTTTATTTTGAAAACTCGTTTTAATCAAGAACTTTGATACTGTGGTGATATAGTTTTATATACAGTCAATTAATACACTGAAAGTGATTGTAATTAATTATTTTAATTACTTAGGGCTGCTAAGTATTAGAGAATATTGTTTACATTGCCAGATTTTGTTGCTTTTTTGTGTTGTTAAGAACAGCTTAGTTCAGCAAATGAATATATTGTGCAATTCAAGCTGAATTCGACTGTTAATTGTAATTGTAAAAAGTATTTATCACAATTTTTATTAGAGAAATAGTTACAGCGTTGCCAGGGGTGTTGGGAAAGAAAGACGGAATGAGTGAGTGAGAAAGGATAAGAGTCTGTTATTAATATATGGCCTGCAGGGCCTTTATTCTTCTTTTAATGTGTCTAATAACGTTCTAACGATCGGTATAATTCTTTGTGATAACCACATTTTACAATTAAACAATCTAAGTTTTATATGTTGCAGAATGTATTTTTCTTTAAAAGAAATAATATGGACTTTGAATTAATTATACAAAATGTAAAACTAGTCATAAAGCATTACTTCAGTAATGTGAAATTTATATATATATATATATATATATATATATATATATATATATATATATATATATTAATCTTACATTATTAAATATATATAATTCTCGTATTTTATTAAGCCGTAATTATTAATGTAGATTTTGGTATAACGTAACATGTAAAACGTGCCTTAAAAATTTGAGTATCATTTACTACATCACCAAATTAATAAATATTATGTATAAAAGGTTGCTTTTTATTAATTTAATATAAAATCAATTATACTGATGAATAACGATCTTAAAGTATAAATAAAACCATATTTATTGTCTTAGTTTAGCGACAAATCCATCCAAGTGATATTAAATATACTTACAAATTCGCAATGATCTTACAAAAATAACTTGAATGTTACTGATCTACATTGATTTATATTATTGTATCTGAAAACCAGTTTCCAAATACATACAAAAGTACAAGATAATCTAACTAATTAAATACATCCAATAAATTAAATTATTGCGCAGCCAGTTCCTTCATCCTGTTTAAAGCACTTCCGGCCTTGAACCAACTGATCTGCAAGTCGTTCATTGTGTGGTTGAGCATAATCTTTTCGACTTTTCCATCGGCATGTTTGATGTGACATTCGACTTGTTTTCCAGGTGCCAAATTGGCCAATCCCTTCAAACTAATCTTGTCGTTTGGCTGAATCTTGTCGTAATCTGCGGGATTGGCGAAAGTTAAAGGTAGCATTCCCTGTTTTTTCAAATTGGTTTCGTGAATACGGGCAAAGGACTTGACAATGATCGCTCTACCTCCCAGATGGCGAGGTTCGAGAGCGGCATGTTCTCTAGAACTGCCTTCACCGTAATTCTCGTCTCCGATCGCTACCCATCTGATGCCTTTGGCTTTGTAGGCGCGTGCGACATCTGGAACTCCACCCCACTCGCCAGTTACTTGGTTCTTGATTTTGTTCAACTCTCCATTCTCTGCGTTCGTAGCACTAAAACAAAATCAACCATTGATTTTAAGTTTCCTATGTGTCCGACATTACTCACGTGATAAACATGTTGTTAGAGATGTTATCCAAGTGACCTCTATACTTAAGCCATGGCCCGGCAGCGGAAATGTGGTCGGTCGTACATTTACCCTTGACCTTAATCAAAATGGTCATGTCTTCCAAATCTTTGCCATCCCATTTATCGAACGGCTCCAACAACTGAAGACGCTGTGACTTGGGATCGACGTCAACTTGGACGTTAGAGCCGTCCGCCACGGGCTGCACGAAAGTGTCTAGACCGGGATCGAAACCCTTGTTAGGCAATTCGTCTCCGAATGGAGAGCTCAGTTTGAATTTCTTACCGTCAGAACCTGAAGAAAAAACAATTTAAATGTATGTCTTCATTAGACTTGGAAAACATTGTAAATACCGGTAAGTTCGTCGGTAATAGGGTTAAAGTCAAGACGTCCTGCGATGCTGAGCGCGGTCACTAGTTCGGGCGAAGTTACAAAACCGTGCGTGGCTGGATTGGCGTCATTACGTCCGGTGAAGTTACGATTGTACGAGGTGACTATCGTATTTTTCTCTCCCTTTTTAACATCTCTTCTGTCCCATTGACCGATGCAAGGACCGCAGGCATTAGCCAAAACCTTACCAAAAATAAAATTATTAGTTTCTTTCATAACCCGAAAACATTTTCAAATAGCTTACGGTCCCTCCGAATTCGGTGAGGGTTTGCGAAATGCCATCTCTTTCGATTGTGGCACGAATCTGTTCCGATCCGGGTGTGACGTTGAAAGGAATCTTAGACTTGAGTCCGTGCTTCATCGCTTCCTTGGCAATACTTGCGCATCTGCCCATGTCTTCGTAAGAACTGTTAGTGCAAGAACCAATCAAACCGACTTTAATGTCGACCGGCCACCCGTTTTTCTTCGCGTTGTCGCCCAATTTGCTGATAGGCGATGCCAAATCGGGTGTAAATGGACCGTTCACGTGTGGTTCGAGGGTATCGAGATTGATTTCGATGACCTTGTCGTACTTACAACCCTCGTCAGGATTCAGCAGAACTTTTTTGACTTTTTCGGCTTCTTGGGCGATGGGAGCGCGCTTTGTGGCCACGAGATAATCGGCCATGCGCTTATTGAACGGAAAAACGGAGGTGGTGGCTCCGATTTCGGCGCCCATGTTGCAAATAGTAGCCATACCGGTGCAAGAGATGGAATCTACACCGGGTCCGAAATATTCTACAATGGCTCCGGTACCACCTTTAACGGTTAGGATATCAGCCACTTTTAGGATGACGTCTTTCGGTGAGGTCCATCCGGAAATTTTGCCAGTCAGTTTGACGCCGATAACTTTCGGACACTTAAGTTCCCATGGGATGTTAGCCATGACATCGACGGCGTCGGCACCACCCACTCCGATACAAAGACCACCCAATCCACCGCCGTTTGGTGTGTGAGAATCCGTACCGATCATCAGCAAACCAGGGAAGGCGTAGTTTTCCAGAATAATCTGATGTATGATGCCAGAACCCGGTTTCCAGAAACCGACACCATATTTATTACCAGCCGAAGCTAAGAAATTGTACACCTATGAGAACAGAATATCAGCACAAAATCAAAATCGGTGCAATCAAACAGATATACCTCTTTGTTAAGGTCTTTGGCACGGGCAAGATCCTTTTCTCCGCCAATTTGGGCTTCGATCAAATGGTCACAGTGGATGGTCGAAGGAACTGCAACTTTCTTCAAACCGGACGAGATGAATTGCAACATGGCCATTTGAGCGGTAGCATCTTGCATAGCCACACGATCCGGACGCAGTCTCAAGTAGGAAGTTCCACGTTCGATTTCCTATAAGAAACGCCATTTTTGGGTTATGCTCAATAATTTTGTAGATTTTAACATAAATTCAATCAATTTTTTAAAGATATTTTATTTTCAAATTAAGATTTTTTTACATAAGTATACCACTCCAATGGACAGTATCTGTTCAATCAATCAATGTACTCAAAATGCCGTACAAACATTACATTTCAATAAATAATAAATTTCGATCATTTTGATTTTTTTTTCGTAGAGTGATTGTAATTAGAAATTATCGAGTAACAAATTGGTGACAATATCGATAGTACATTGATAGTACCCGATCACTAACTTGAGCCAACATCGTTGATTGCGAAAACATGTTGGAAGCAATTTTGCCAATCTTATCTCTTCCCTTTAACAAAACATTCTTGTTTTGGTTGTTGCATTTATAATTGAGATTCAATATTCAAAACAATAACACAAAAAAAAAAATTGATATTTAGAATTAGAACTTTGGAATTTGGAGCGACGCATGAACTGAAATGTTTATGTTTTAAGCGCCGACCCAGAAATAAACTAATATGATATAAATAACAGTGTATATTTTTTTCATTGCAAGGCGCAACCGAAAAATTTAACCATATTTTCAATTAATTTATCCAGAATAATAAGATATTTTAAATATAATTAATTGTAATTAAAACGTAAGTAAATATGAAATTGTTATCTAATCTATGTACAACGCATTATACATTGTTAAATATGAAATAGCAGAAATATATATTTTTTCTATTTTTAAATTGAATGGTTTAGTTATTTATTATGACCTTAATTATATAATAATAATTTTATACCAAAAATATTTAATATTGGGTTATTGTCTAAGAGATTGCATCTAAAAATATCTTTTATATTTATAACACTTGTTGATAAAATAATAAAGTTAAATTATTGCATAATTGAAACCTCAATTATAAACAATGTACTACTGGATAGTCCAAATGATCAATGAGCAAATAACATGATCTGGGCCATTTTATTATTTCTGCAGTTTATGTTTAAAAATGTCATAAATATATAACGGCAATAAATTTAATGTAATTAGAAATGATAAATTCTTTTTATTCTACATCAAAGTCAAAAGTACAAAACTTAACCTAACTTTCCACCAGTGATTATGTAACATAAAATAGGAAAAATAAAAAGTAAAAAAAAATCCGAATTTAATAATTAATTACACCCAAACAACTAGATCCAAAGTCTGACCAAAATAAAAAATAATGAATAATAAATTGCCGTTTATCAAAAAGGTCGCATAAAGTTCAAATACAAAACACATAACATCTGTATGCCTGATTTTTCCCAGTCAAAACATTCAATTTAAGAACAACTTACTTGAGTTTGAGGTTGATCAATATGCGAGTAAAGCACTTTTTCGGAAAGGGTCAGCGGTCTGTTGAGCCGTTTCTTGACCACCTCGAGATTTTTGACGAGCTTTTCGTAGGGCAATGGATCCTGGTCTAAATTGCTCATTGCCACCTTCGAGGAGGCCGCAGCCAAGGGCGACACGTGGAAGCATCTCTGTTGGACTTCTCTCAGGGCCAAGTTGCCGGCTTTGCTACCCTAAAATCGACAAGTTTTCGATGAGGTTATGTAATAAAACATGAATTATTTGAAATAAATAATATTTGCGTATTGATTTACTCACCTGGCGATGCAAAACTCGCGTACAGTACGCCATGGTCAGCAAATTGACGGAGTAAAGTTTTGGTGTGGAACGGTCAGTATGTGTTTGTTACTGCTGCAAACACGCAAGATTTGCACTGAGGTTGAGTCTCTCGACGGAGAGCTGTTCTGGAATGCGCACGCACGTCACGACGTTTCGGTTTTTTTCCAATTATAGATTTTGTTTGTCCGTCTGTGGAAAAATTCTCTTATCAGTTTCATGCGAATTTGTTGTTTGTTGCTTTAACGAATTGTATATGTAAAGTTAGGCTTGAGTCTTTGTGGTAATGTAGAAATGGTTAAAATGTTATATGACAATTATTCAAAATTGTCATGTGACATTATGTCATGTGGCAGAATATTATTGTGTTTTTTAAATTATCATTGTTATTTTTTAATTTTAATGGACTTTTGAAATAAGTACAATATATTTTACATTACATTTCTTTTAAAATTTAATTCTGTTAGATAAACGTGGCAATTATTAAATTGCGAATTCCTACAATTAAAATTTGGAAGAATCGTTGGAACAGATATAGATGTCGCACTATTAACTTAAATTATACATACTCTTTTTAAGGTAAAAGTGGGTTGCCTAATCGATCAGAGGTTTGTGGTTCCATCTGCCGTTAGAATCGACGATGTCCTGGACAAAATCCAGTCCAGTGAACGGATAGCGAATGTGCGGGCGTGTTTTTGTCGTTCTATATACACTTTGTTGCAACAAAATCAACAAAATTCCACTTTTATTTGGATTATTGCTTTCTTAGAGCAACACGACTTGCAGGTTTGTACAAACATATTTCATAATTTTTGCCATTTTATTCGAAAATAATGCGTTTTTGGTTTTAAGGGTTGCATTTATGCTTTCATGCACTCATTCTCATTTATTTTGTTGTATCAAACAATTTTCATTTATACTAATACAACTGCATACCCAACATTAGTGCTGATCAAATATGACAAATTCACTATTTGAATTTGAACAATAAAACAGATCGATAATTTTATACAAGGTGAATCAAAAATGATGCATTTTACAACAATGTGATTCATCAATTCCTACAAATGGTATTTATCAACTAATGTAAACATGCAAATGATCATCAACGAGAATATTAAACTATCACTTGTTTAGAAACTGATTAACTGTCGATGTTTATATAAACTTAAACGTAGTTATTCACTTGTAGGAATAGGTTTTTAAGTTTAAAGTATACTAATATTGATTAAAATTATATTAAAATGTCTCCACATTTCATAATCCACAATCTACATTAATTTACACAATATAATACAATGTAAATATTAGTGGTTTTTATGTATGCGAGTCGAAAAATCGCTGTCAATTTCAATTCGTTCGTGATTCTTTAATTAGGATGAGCTTAATTCGCTTAATTCCGTTTAGTTGCTGTACTATTTAATAGAATATAATCTAATTGTTTCTAGCTGAATTGCGTACAATTGAAAGAGCTTTAAATAAATTAAAAACTAAGTAATTAACCTAATAAAAATGGAAAATTTACTATTTATTTATTTGTATTTACATCGCAATAAAAGCACGTGAGATTTGAATTATCATCAGGATAATATTTTTTAAATTTTAAAAATTATTCAAAGCACACACACATCTAAAAGTACATAGGACAAGACAAGGATGTGATTGTACGTACTATCGTCAGTTTTATTAGACCCTAAAAACTAACATCAAATTTATTTATTTGGTTGATAGTGGTGATATTTTAATGGATCTGATCTAAATTTAAATATAAATGGGCACTGAGCAACTAAATGGATTAGGGATAAGAACAGTGAACACACGAACTCGAATAACATGATGTATGAATCTTGACAGGAAGTGTACTCGAGATTGGTTTGTCTATTACCTTTTTTTACTTGTGTGGATGTGGAGATTTGCTTAATGTATTTTTAAATCATAAAAAATTATTCACTTTATTCACACAATTTTTTAATTAAATAACGTTACGTTATAACTGTTAAAAATAATTTAAAAGAAAATCAATAGATTTATGAGGCGGAATATTCGCACCATAAATCCATCATAAATTAAAATAAAGTTGACAGTTTTTTGGAAAGTAAATCGATGCATCTTGACTAAACAAACATCTGGTTAGCAGTTCGACACGAAAATTCTTAAAACACGTGTTGTTTGCAGAACAAAGATGAAGAAAATATAAATCGACAAAGGAATTGGTATTTGTATGTTCGGTATTTAAATAATGTAAAAGTAAAAGTTTACTTGTCGAGATCCATCCTAAAAACCATGAATGGAACACAAACACACCCTTCCATAATGTTGTCTTGCAGTGTTGCCGAAACCAATCGAATATCTAGTCAAGCCCTATCGAATTATTAAACGACATCTTAAACTCTCTTTTAGCTGTCGTTTGATAACAAAGTAAACGAATTTTAGAAAAAATACTTTATGAACAGAATGTTTTTTTTTTTTCAATTTTCACGTGTGATTTTTTGATGATGGCAACATGGTGCACGAGACCGAGTTGTTGGGGTTGTTTGAGGGGTGGGCGGTTTGGAGTGAACCGAGGATCGATGAACGTGGGAGCCACGCCCTTCGGCCGGGCGATTTATATTTTGCCCCGAACTCGGACCGTTTCCCAAACATAAATCACAAGTATCTCTCTCGTTGCACCGAACGAAATGGAAAAACAGGAAATGGACAAATTAAAGACAAATCATAGAGAAAGTTTTATAATCATAACAAAAAATATTAATGTAATATCTAAATTTCTGGCAAATCCTGATAAAACATGACGTATCCCGTGCTTTTTTGTGGACGGTTTTAATGATAAATATGATAAATTAATCAGCAAAATTTCCCCACGCACATTTCGGCTGAAAGTGATGCAATAAGCATGATTTTTTATAATTTTATAATATATCATTTCGTCGATTCAAAGGAGGAATTGGACCTAATAATACCTAGAATAAAAACAATGAGACATAGAGCGAATAAAATTGTGTTGCGATTAGCATAATAATGGGATAAGAGAGATAAGGGAGACAGAGAATCGCTTGTCCTGCCAATCCCAATTATTATTCGTTCATTATGGAAATTTCGCTCGACATCGTTTTATTTCTCGATTGTGCAATGCGGAATTCGTATTAGTAAATCACACATGATCTAAATCGCATAATCTAATGAACAATCATTTTCCCCTTCGTACGTTACATAAATTAATGAATGTTTAAACCCTTCCATCAGTCCTTCCTATTCTTTAATTACATTTCAATTAGAATTAATGGAAAGTTAATCGTTAACCATTGACTGTACTGACGTACAATAAAACGAATACTAATTGAATAAAATTTATCACGAGAAATATAATGTAAAATTTATTACTTTCCATAAAAGACAAAAGTAAATAGGACCGATGTCGTTTTCCATGGAAAATGTCCGTTTTTATTGTCCTGAAACGATATTCTCATAATATGTCCATAAAATTGTCCTGATTTGTAAACCGCGAATATAACTCAAACACAGAATTTAATAAACAAATTAACACACACGTTGTATATTTCAATGAATAGTGATTAAAAGGCCGAGAAAAATCGATCGTTTTGCTGCCTCGATTATTTGCATAGTAATGTTTTTATGGTAATATATGGATTTTTTCTGAATACGGGAAACAATGCAGGAAAAGAAGGAATTCAACGTCAAACTCACTGTTCACAGTTTCAAATTAATTGTTAAAGTTGTAGTAATGGCCGAATTTAATTAATGCGTTGTAAACTGTTAGTTTCGAATTACAAAACAATTCATAATTTCAGTGAAATTACTTGTTGTAAATTCATGTTTTATTGTTATGATTGGCAAATTGTAAGAATTATGTCATAACAATCATAACAACACAACTTAAAATTAAATATTTTTCTAAATTTGGTGAGCAATTAAAAATTACAACGTCACTGAAACACAAATCAACCGGAATTGTATTTATTCTAGTGTCGGACGTTCTACGATCGTTGCATTTAAATTTGTATAATATCCTGTATAAAAATAACTAATGATACTATTGCAAATTTTCATTGATCTTAATCTTACTGAGTAAGTTTTGATTGAAGAAAGATCAAAAGAAGAAAAAGAAGAGAAATTGGTTGTTGGTGTGACATGAGTAAGAACAATTGACATTATTAAATTGAAAATTACGTTGCAAATGAATCTATCGTGATGTCGTCAAATAGTTTTTTAATCTTTGAATCGTGATAATAAAAAAGTATGTGTATAAATAAACAAAAGTTCAATTGTTACCATAACAAACGGTTTTTATATTTTGTTGTACCAATACAAAAATACTTCGTATTTACATATAATAATAATAATTTAAAGTTTAGTAATAGTAATTTTTAGAAATTTCGCACAACATAACATATGTTAATTGAAATTATTTGAATTATCGAACTGCGTATTGAAGCACAAACAAATTACGTGTTTGTTTAAATAAATCGATTGCTAATGACAATAAGTATAAATAAAATTTATTGTTATTTAAATGTATATATGTATGTAACATTTCCAATTGAATACTTTTTATTTTCGACTTTCCTTTGATAATATAAAATAAATGTTTACCTCCTGACTATCTAGATTGCCATAGACAAACATTTTTATCGTTGGTTCCGTTAGTAGTCGCTCTCGTTTAATCTAAAGTCTATTAAAACCCGAAACAAACTAAAAGACACAAGAAAATTAATCAGAGTAAATGAATTTAAATCTTAAAAGACACTTTAGGAAGTGGGATTTCCGAGTTTGTATGAATGGTTGTTATACATCCTTTAAGCTCGAACTATTTTAGAACACGATGCACAGATGTTACTTTTCAATTATAATTTTACTCTTCAGAATAAAAACGACGAATAAATAAATAAATAAATAAATAAATAAAACGACGTTTTTATTAGCGTTTAATATAATTTAATCTGGTTAAATGAATTAAAATACATTTTAAATAATATACAGTACATAAATATTTTTGAGTTTTTTTTAAAATTATTATTATTATTTAACTCATTCCATCCACATTTTATTTTATTTGCATAATAACACCAGAAACGGAAATCGTTAAAACCACATGGCCCTTTCTGGTTATCGTGTACCTTTGACCTCTCGTATAGAAAAAATCCCGTTCGACAACATTCAAACCAAACAATACGGTTACGAAACGGACGAACCAGCCAACAAACGAACGAGGAAGAGGTTACAATGGAGGCTGCTATTTTCTGATCTGATGCATTCGTGACGTCGAAATTGAATAGAATAAAGATATTTAACAGACGCAATTGATTTGATTTTTTACAGTGGGAGGAAAAAAAGGGGGAAGAGGGAAAGTGTAGTGATGGTGTGAGGGTGAAGACGGGAAGAAAGACGCGATGGGCGTCCCGGGACAGACGGACGACGCATACAGCATACCGTTCTTAGCCAGGCTGCTCCACTCGCTGCCCCATTACAATGTCAATTTCCACCAGGTCAACAGCTCCTTCGATCCCGATTCCACCATCTATCTCGAGGTTTGTAACTGACCTTTCGTCTTATTTTCTATTAATTAATTAATAATTACAGATGAATTGTGTTATTTACTTTCGAGATCCGATTTGAATTGTGGTCAGTATTTGGGTTAAAGGGTGAAAAATGCAATATGAGATAATGAAGAGGAGATGCATTTCGGTGCGTTTTCATTCCCGTTAATTATAATTATTATTATTATTATTATTATTACATTAATATATTCATTTCAATTTATTCGCGGAGCGGACACTCTCATTTCATTTGGGTTCCTTTAATTTAGTTTTAACTATGAAACCGTTTGAAAATGACACAGGGGGGTTGTGTGTGAAGCACGACTATAAATAACTCCCCCTATTATTTTTGAAAGTGTCAAATAAAACTGTGAATGTTTAGAGCATGAAATCAACGCTTGAATGTGATTCGAGGAAGAATAAATAAACTGTCGATATTGAATAAACTCTTTGGGAACAGCGTGGTAAATTCGTTAAAAGCGGTTATTTCGTAAGAAACATTGATCGATGTGTTCCTAACGTACATGTGTAATTTATTGTAATTTGTGACACAAATTTTTATACCACTAAATCGTTTAACGTGTACTTTTTACCGGCAAATAAAAATTTAAAAAAAAAAATTCTACGATAAAGGTGATCTTGACTGGATCAACGTTGCAATGGCATGAATTTTACCATGTACACTTTACAATCAAAGATTCTGTTCTGTCTTGTTTTACGATGACTATTTCTGTTTCTACATTCAATAAAAAGGACAGAGTTTTATTTATTTTATTATTCGAAACAATATTTTACTCAAATTTCGTTACCCAGACAACATTTACGGATCCAATGACACAATCACTGAGTCACTGATTGAAACCATTCTACCTTCAACTATTAATTCTATAAATAGAATCGAAGTATATAGTGTCCAACCCAACGTGACAAAGGTCCCCTAATATACACGCAAATAAATCGGGACTAATGTGTAATTTCGTCGCTAGAATTCTGTGAAGACTTTGTGTTCATTTACGTGATAATTATATGCAGATTTAAGCAATGTTCCTAGAATATTGGATGCGATACAAAAGGGATCGAAATTATTTCACCGCCACCATCGTTGTTTTACACATTTCCAAATGCATTTCCACTACATATAATAAAGTAATTTAATTAAACAAAGCGACCATGAGTATATTAAACATTAAACGGTTTCGTATCAGTGACAGGAAGAAGTAAGTTTGTTTCCTGTGCAGCTGCTTCGCATACAGATTACGGGTTCACATTCTTACGTGTTGCATATATATGTTTTCTTCGGATTTCATAAATAGTTAATTAAGTTACAAGGGAAATGACTTCAGAATTTAAATGAATATACATATAATATTAAAATTAAATTTTCTCCTCTTTTATTTTAGAGTTTGGGCATTTTGGGCTCAATACCAGCGGCATGGCTGATCTTTACACTCCTAGTTTTGCTGATATATCTTCTGACAAGATGCTGCGACCGAAAACCACGCCCTTCCAAATCAATTTCCGCATTAAAAGTGACCCTCGCCATCACCTCCGTGTTGTGTTGCGCCGCTGTGGGTTTAGGTCTTTACGGCAACGACGATCTCCACAACGGTGTTGTACAACTTCTTCAACAAGGCAAACAAGTTGATCTTCTGGTCTCCAAAATCAGAAACCAAACGCAGTCGATTGAGACGCAATTAAGGTTGCAGGCCGGAAGTCAGTTAACGAATCTGCAGAACATCTTCGACGAGCCTGTCAAAAACATAACCATCTACAAACAGGCGGAGATGTATTTAAATTTTTTGATTAAAAACAACTCGATGGCTGCGAACGCGGCGGCGGACATTCGTCAACCTCTCGTCGGCTTGGATCTGTCACCGAAAATTGACTTTTTCCAGAAGATCGAGGTAATAAGATGGCCTTTTACCATGGCAGTTTTGAGCGTCCTACTCGTTCTGTGCGTCGTTTTGCTGGTCGGTGTAGCAAGGCACAATCGTTGCGCTTTAATTGCCTTCTCCGTCTGTGGATTGTTGGCTGTTATTGCTTCCTATTTGATGGCCAGCGTATACATCGCATCCAGCGTTGCGCTAGGTTTGTTATTCGTATTTTATTATTTATTATTTATTATTAATATTATAACATAATATTTTTTAGGTGATTTATGCATGGCTCCCGACAAATTTATCGAAGATCAGGCCTCGACAGATCTTTCGAAAGAAATTCTCCGTTATTACACGAATTGTGAACGCGCACGCGCCAACCCATTCACTCTACGGCTGCGCGAAGCGAAAATGACGATAGATTTTATGCGCAACAATTTGAACAACCTGAAATCTCCCGCCACTACTCTATTCCCACGTAAAAATCTAGAAACAAGATTCAACGCTCTGAGAAACGAAATAAACTCTGCAGACAGCACCATTACCAGTTTGACAGCATTGGTCGATTGCAGGGCGTTGCATACACATTATTTGAGGGGCGCGAGGGCCCTTTGCAACGTAGGCTTGTTGGGATTGACTCTGATGCTGGTCTCTGCTGTTTTGGCCGGACTGCTTTTGACTGCCTTGGTTTGGGTCGATAGTCACACTTGGATCTATATCAGGAAGAAGTAAATCGCTTACAATTTGTCTCTACTTTTCATAATCGAATCGAATCGAATGTTTGCAGGAAAGATTACCAGCAAGTGAACGAGACGGACCCGTATCTCCCTCCACCGGCAGCGAGTCAAGCGATTGCGGCAAGGACGCTGCAAAGGAGTCAAGGGTCAGCGAGCGTTTATCCGCCAGATACTCCCCCGCCCAGCTATACGTCCGCCCTATTGCACCAGGGCGGTGGAGCGAAGCCGCTTGGCTCGTCGCCCCAGCCCTCCGCGCCCGTTCCCCCTGTACCGCATGAGGCCCACGACACCCTGCTATTGTACACCTTTTTTATTTTTTATTTTTACTGCTACTCACATTTTGATTTCGGAACTCCCCGTAACTTTTTTTATTCGCAATTCAATTTTCAAAAGTCCTTTACTGTCCATATTTTGAGCTATTGTTGATTAAAATTGAATTATAAATAAAAAGGTTGCAGGAAAGTATTGAGATTGATTAAGTAAACGGCAAGTCTCGGGCATGATTGTATGGTTATTGCATATTGAATCGATTTTATTTCTGATAGTCAACATATTTTTATTAATTTTTGCATTTCCCGCTTGCAGCAAAAACCAGTTCAATGTGTGTATGACAATTCAGCATGATCCACCCAACAAACAAACCTTTCAAACACAAATAAATAAATGAAAAATATACTTTTGAACAAATAATTATAATAATATAATTTTGTTATCTGAAGTTCCCGTTATGCGTTTATAGGGACGGATGCGATATGAGACCGAGCGAACACCATAGAGGTGCACACATGTCCCATTTGAGGGGCCACACGTTGGGACGATTACCGTCCCACCATCACGAACCCACGTACGCTGGTCCCAACAACGGCAAGTACGCCACACTCAGCAAACAATGCAAGACGTTAGAAAGCTCGGACTTTTACTGAGACAGGTACAAATTAGACTATTTATACGTTGTTCACTTTTAAGTAATGCTTTCGTTATTATTCTTGACTTAGGTCTGCCTGCAAGGAATTCCCAAACTTCAAAGGTTTCAAGTTCGATCCTCGCCAATCGGAGCAGCAACGCGCCGATGCGAACGCACAACGCACCGCCACCTTGGGTAAATACGCTTCGTTGGGGCGCCGCCCCTTGCCCCAGACACCGGACGAGAAAGCTCGTAAACAGCCCCCGGTACCGAAAGTGCCCGCCACCATTTCGCAGACGGTGGAGACGCCCCTCAACCCCGCTAACTTCAGGTCGCTGCAGCGCGGCGCCTGGCAGGAGGGCGTCAGCAGCACTTTCCATCCCGGTACGCAATTCAGGAGCTTGCAGCGGAGCGCCGTGAACACGGGACCGGGACAACAGTTCCGACCCGCCAAGATCCAGGATCAGGCGCACGAGGCGATGTACGCGAACAGCGAGAGCGAACGGCAGCTTTATGCTGTAACCGAATTGTAAATTTGAATATTATTTTTAGTTTATATTTGGGAAATGCAGGCAGGACCGCCATAGGATGGTACTTTTTGTTTTTTTTTAGAATATTTCTCTTTTATTTTGATTTGTTAGACGGAGTCACAGTACTTCGTCCATGTTTAGGTTATCGTTGGAGGAACTAATCATTGCGAAAACTGTACACATGTGTGGGGCATCTTCTACTAGTTTGTTTATGTTTAGGAAGATTCAGAATTTCCACGGCGACACACTCCAGGAATGACACGAGTGTGGCTCTGTTTTAATCTGTGATCAAGTTTATTTGATGGACGTTGCCCGATGTAGTGTATATCTAATTTATATATTTGAGCACTTTTATAGAGCAATTTTCTACTCCATAACTTGACCATACCAGTTTTCCTTGTTAAAAGAGCACATTCCAAAAAGAAAAAGGACGAACGAATACTCAAAAATCACCGACTGATTGTGATCTGAATTTTTCGTGTTTGTGCCAAAACATGTTTAGAACAAACAGATTTATTAAAACGACTGAAAATGTAAATTATAAAGTAATCTCTCTGGATTAGGCACAAATTTCATAACACAAGGGAACAAGAGAATTTAGATTTTTTTCAAAAAAAAAAAAAAAAATATTGCTCACAATGTTCCGTGTCAAGTAACTTTTGATATGCTGCCAAGTGAGGGTGGTTGAAAGTACAATTTCACAATAATATGCATTTACATATATTTAAAAACATTATTTGAGACTTTTATTATATTCGTATTTTTAATAATATCATCTTCGTAACATACATATATACATATACACATATATATATATATATATATATATATATATATATATATATATATATGTGCATATGCATTTTTATAGTGTACTCTAGTGTAATTTCAAATTTCGAAACAGTCTGTGAAACCCAAATTTTGTGCCATAAATTAACAAAAAACGAACGGATTGTTTCGGAAATAAAAGAAAAATATTCGGTGTTCTGATATCGTTTAAGGAACTCCGACCGTTTTACAAAATAGGAAAAAAAGTAATTTTTGTAGGGCCATCCTCAAAAATTACGCGATTTAGACTCTGTTTTATATATATGACTAGTAACAAATTTTTAGCAGTGTTTTTTGAGCTGGCCCAATTAAGTGTATTTTTCATCATCCACAAACCAGTTTTTTACAATACACTTTACGAAATTTTAATTTTTCGTATGCGATTTGAAGTCGTCGTAATATATATTGTACATTATTATTATTATTATTATTATTATTATAACTAAATTTTAAAGGATAACTGCCAAAGACTTGATTGAATTGATGCTTGAGTTTGTGTGAAAGCATGGTTGATTGGTTGACTGATTCTATGCAGAACTACAGAAATTCAAACAATAAAAATTCTTCTGTTCACCGTGTAGATATTACTGTGTATCTTTACGATAAATAAATGTTTAAATAAATCAGATAAGTACGTTTTTCGATTTTAATTTTGGTTTGTGAACCATTTTATTTTGTAGTATTTCGTACATCGATTGTTTCAGGCCTGTGAAATGAGAAATATTTTTTTATTTTTTATTAAACTGTTATTTGAATATGTATTATGCTTTAAAACAATATTTGTATATTACGGTTTCGTGTATTATATACGAAATAAATACCACACCATATTTATTTGTACTGTTTAGGTTTATGAAAGAAAATATGTTGTCATTGTATTATAGTAAGTTTATGTAATGAAATATTCTTTCTCAAATAAAAGCGATTATTTGTCAAATTGTTTTTCTATTCTTTCCTTTTTAATTTTCAAAATAATTAAATTAATAATATATATATATATATATATATATATATATATATATATATATATATATACGAATTTAGTTCAACGACGAATAGGGCAGAGGGCGTAAAATTAGTATAAAATTTTATACGAATACGCTATTAGACCCAGACTTTGGAATCAACGTTAAGAGACCCAAAATTTGACAACTATGTATAGGC
The DNA here is from genome assembly GCF_024364675.1 of Aethina tumida. Classification (NCBI taxonomy): domain Eukaryota; kingdom Metazoa; phylum Arthropoda; class Insecta; order Coleoptera; family Nitidulidae; genus Aethina; species Aethina tumida. The sequence continues at coordinate 79,903,643 of NC_065435.1, forward strand.
ATGCCAAGCCACTAATTTTACAACATTCCGTTTAGACATCTCCTTTATTTAAAATACTATATTATATATAAATATTTTACAATATTTGTAACTTAAATTTTTTCCGTTCTGTTGATGATAATGATAATGATGATGACATAATATTATTATTATTGTTATATATTCTTTATCATACATTTAAATATTAAAATATGTAGTCCACAACATGAGAAAATATTACAAATTTAAAATACTATAAATCCCAAGTTATTTGAACAAAAATAATGTTTGAAATATTACGAGCTGTCTTATAGTGAAGTTGGTCTCACCATTCAAAACATGAAATCCGATTGTTTACCTATCTACATATTAATAGAGTATTTTTTTAAATATTTTCAGATATGTTTAGCTTTAAGTTGTCTGTTTAATAGAATAATTTGATTTTGACAAATGCGTGCTGATCTCCAAGAAATTTTAAACAATTTTACTCTAGATGATTGTCAAATGTTAGTTGCCACTATGTAGAGACATATACAGGCAGCAAGGTAACTTGCTATAAATTGTATCAGCACCTTTTATGTTTGCCCCATGTATATTATTTAATTTATATCAAATTAATTAATTAATAATATTAAGATTATTTTTTTTAGATAAATTCTTTGATATTTTCAAAATAAATATTAGAAGATTTGTGGAAATTAGGTAATTTCATATTTAATAAATATTGCATAGAACACCAATTAATGGTAGTAGTACTTGTTTTCAAGTCAAAATAAAACAGTATTTTTTAAATTAAAAAACCCTAGAATAAACGAGTAAGTGCAATGGTACAAATTATAATATCTTTGAATCAAACATTTTATTTGTATGCAATAAGTGCAATACAGTAAGTACAATATTTTTTCTACAAAAAATTTTATGTTGTTAAAATAAAATTTTGTCAAGTACAGTTAGTTCAGAACAAGGCCTAAAAATTAGATTAAAATATAATAGGTTAGATAAAAAAGCTCGTGAAAAAAATTTATTGAAAAACATCTCTTAAAATAAATATTCAAGTGTCATATAAAAATAATAGTCACTACTGTTGTAAAAAACAAAAATAAAATATTTAATTAAAAACAAAGTATAAAAATGAAATTTTTTCTTATTCTAAAATAATTCTCTTTTCTCGATATGTATAAATAAATATTTTAACTCTAACCCAGTCAAATACTTCAAATAAAATGTCTACCGCATACGACCTGATGACTGGGGTACTTTGTTTGCTAAAATTACAAGATAATCAAATTTCATTATTAATATGTATTCTATATCTTTACCATTCAGTATTTCATTTTCACTCTTCTTATTGTTTTGTAATTCATGTTCTTGGGAATGTTTTTCGATTCACCTCCAGCCGTTCAACGATAGATAATTTAATCAAAGAAAAATAAAGATAATAAGTCGTCTTTGTATGTCCTATAAATCTTGCTACCTACTCCATTTCATGCTGTAATTTCATGTCAATTGCAATATTGTTGCTATTTACTTTCTAAATCTGGTACTAGTCCAAAGTTCTGGATTTTTAGCTACAGATTTATGTGCCAACTTTCCAATAATTGCAGATCCGTTCATCCCTTTCTAATTTCAAGTAATAGATCAATATAGGATTGCATTGGTTTTGAGAATAAAATCGGCATGGATTTACTGCCATTTCCAAAGGCAACTGTTTAATATGTATGCTCATAGTTTTTTTAAATTCTGAAAGTGTACTTAAACATTCTTTCTGGTTAATAATGATATTTCGTCTTTCATAAGTTAAAATATCCAAAATTTTGGCTTTTCGTTTTTGTTTTCTTTCAAAAACTTACTTGCAAGACTTGCAATATCATAGCACCAATGATTAGTTATTAGCTCTCGCACTTGAAAAATGCAAGTTATCAATTTTTCGTGATTTAAAATTTGAAATAATATATTTTTGGTTAAAAGATAACTTACAACAGGCTTTGCTGCATTGTTAAATTCTTCGAAAGTGTCATAAGCATCATTTTTGATTGAACAAAAATATAAATATAACAACTTTTACATTTGGGAAGTACAAAGGATGAAAATATATATTAATAATTAAAATTAAACCAACAAATTAGACAATTAAAATATTTAAAACATTTTTTTTTTGTTTAAATACAAAATGTAGCGTTACTTTTTCCTGTTTTTTTCGCGAGAGCGACAAGACGATGCCCCCGACGTTGATGTTTAAATTCTCTATAAGACATTTAAAAATAAAAATTTTTATATGCAACCAATCCTGAAAGAGGCAACGTTGTCGGGATTGGTAGCGTCGGTAAAGTACCTAGGTTTTATACAACGGGCTTGAAAAGTATGTTTACTAGTCTGGGTCTCCTAGCGATTATTTATATATTATATATATATATATATATATATATATATATATATATATATATATATATATATTAAAAAAGTTGTATATCCTATGTACACAACCATTTACGCATAATAAATATCATCACGTATCACTTACGCAAAATTAAATGCGTATTATAATAAATATCTATTTTATCTACCAATGAAATAACCACGCGCACCTATAAATTTACATCGATTAAGTTTTACTTTTTACTAATGGTGAATTGTGATTATGCGATTATTAAAATTGCACAAAGGATTTACATAATGTTTGAATTATTAATTTAATTAGAGCATTTTCACAGCCAAAAAATAAATTTATTTATTGAATTAGTCACAAGTTTGTAATGAAATACAAATTAGTCGGTCAAATTAAATATAAATTTATGTACGATTCATTGATTAAACGAAGTATGTGTTGTTTGTATCAATACATAAAACGTAACTATGGCAATACAAACATTAAAATTGTAAAAAATGTCAGACGGAACGTTTTTAATTTCGGTGTCAGGTCAAATTGAGTATATTGAAACTTTAGCACCGGCTGGATCATCTTGGCATTGTAGATACGAGTTCGTAACTGGTCCAGATTGGAAGATAATTGGTGGAAACGAAGCTGGCGTGACGCAAATAGCAAACATCGTCAATAACGGCGACAAAATCGTACTCAATTTTCCAATTGATATACAATTCAAGTCTACTAATCCACATGGATGTAATGAACATGTCCTTGGGTTACGTTTGTCGTGTTTTACTCATTTGTTTTTTCAGGGCCTCAATTAGTTTTGAGCGTTTACAGAGGAATACAACTGGAGGGTTACGGAAGAGCTCACATACCGCTGAAACCGGGTCATTATAACATGGAGATCTGTTTGTCGAAACCACAGGCTTCATCTTTGTTGGGCTACATTGGATCGTTTTTCGGTTACCAGCCCGAATTGTTGCAACCTAAAATGTTGGCCACAACTGCTGGAAACAATCGTAAGTTGGCATACATCGATGGTCAGGTAAAAATTCGTCATATTTGTGTTTTTTAGTAATAAGGATGGAGTCGAACGGCTCTGTATTGTTATCGATTAATTTGATCAGCCAAGGATTACAAACTTTAGGCTACGATGTTGGTAAAAAAGCCTGATTGTGGAAAATAGATAATAAATTTAGAAATTTAAATCTGTGTATTATTTTTTCAATTAATGTAGACCAAATGCTTGATTGAAATTACTTGCGTCGCAGTCTTTGGCCTAAACTGTACATTAAGACATTGTTGTTGTGAATTGATTCGTGTTTTTTTATTAATGAATTAGAACGGGACTCGAAAGAAGAAAGAAGAAATTACATAATTCTAATAATAAAGGTATTTGAATGTTTTGAGTCCAACGAAGCGTGTAGAGCACGGTCAAGCTTGTTAATAGGGTTAAGTTCAAGGTTTTGAACTCTAATTTGTCTCGATACAAAAATAGTGTTTCGGTTTTGGAGGACGTGTTTTTGCTACTTTGGGAAAAGTGATTCAATTCGGATGAAAGTGGGGGTGGTGTTACGGTTAATCTAATAATGAATTGCGATTCTTTATCTTTGAGATAATTGATGAAAACGAAGCTGGCGTGACACAAATAGCAAACATCGTCAATAACGGCGACAAAATCGTACTCAATTTTCCAATTGATGTACAATTCAAGTCTACTAACCCACATGGATATAATGATCATGTTCTTGGGTTAGGTTTGACTTGTTTCACTCATTTGTTTTTTCAGGGCCTCAATTAGTTTTGAGCGTTTACAGAGGAATTCAGCTGGAGGGTTACTGAAGAGCTCATATACCACTGAAACTGGGTCATTATAACATGAAGATCTGTTTGTCGAAACCGCAGGCTTCATCTTTGTCGGGCTACATTGGATCGTTTTTCGATTACCAGCCTGAATTGTTGCAACCTAAAATATTGGCCACAACTGCTGAAAACAACCGTAAGTTGGCTTACATCGATGTACATATTTGTGTTTTTTAGTAATAAGGATGGAGTCGAACGGCTCTGTATTGTTATCCATTAATTTGATCAACCAAGGATTACAAACTTTAGGCTACGATGTTGGTAAAAAAGCCTGATTGCGGAAAATAGATAATAAATTTAGAAATTTAAATCTGTGTATTATTTTTTCAATTAATGTAGACCAAATGTTTGATTGAAATTACTTGTGTCGCAGTCCTTGGCCTAAACTGTACATTAAGACATTGTTGTTGTGAGTTAATTCGTGTTTTTTTATTAATGGATTAGAACGGGACTCCAAAGAAGAAAAAAGAAATTACATAATTCTAATAATAAAGATATTTGAATGTTTTGAGTCCAACGAAGCATGTAGAACACGGTCAAGCCTGTTAATAGGGTTAAGTTCAAAGTTTTGAACTCTAATCTGTCTCAATACAATAATAGTGTTTCAGTTTTGGAGGACGTGTTTTGTCTGCTTTGGGAAAAGTGATTCAATTCGGATGAAAGTGAGGGTGGTGTTAAGGTTAATGGAACTAATAATGAATTGCAATTCTTTATCTTTGAGATCTGTATTCAAAGTATGTAGGTTAAATATCTAATTACAATCAATTGTGATTAGTTATTAAAACTAATGAAATAGAAATAACAGAAAACCAAACCAGAGCGATATGAGAAAAACTGAAACAGAATTGGCTTAGGTTTTCAAGTTAATAACCGAAATCTGCCATCCTTGACATTATCAAATTACATTCTTAACGATATATCAACGTTTCATTAAACAACAATAATAAATAGATCATTTTCCGAGGCCTTTTAAAAAAATGTATTAGCATATGAATGATTTCTATTCGGTATTTGAGAAAAACAACTAATCCTTGATCCAATTCTGACATTTACATGATACTTTTTCAATTAATTAACAAGTAATTAAAATGCACCGACACCTCAAATAATCATTATAAATTTTTATAGGGCACAATAAAAAATCGAATGAGCAATTATTTTAATCGCTCTGTAATCATGCTAAGCAAATTGGGTGGTTCAATTAGATTTAATAATAATTCTAATTCTAACTTTATCGTGTCGCACCAATCAAGATTATGCCGTATCCGTTTTGTCCGCTTTGCAACTACAATTATTTAGTACGATTTATTGTAATTATCTTAATTAAATATTTTTTAAATATTTTCATAGTTTTAAGCTGAACGTAAGTTTTATATGTAAATTTGAATGTAAGAAAATTACATAACGATACATAATAATGAAACGTTGATCTAATTTTTTTATTAGAGTTCGTTTGTTATGTAATAAATATTCAAATAGTTTCGACAGTCGTTCCGGATTTAGGAAACTTATTAATCAGCAGTCAGAATTTGATGACGCCTCGAGCTTGTTCACCAACCAGACTGGGTTGAGTTTAGATAATCCTATGTAAATAATATGCAAATTGCTAGAAGAAATCAATTAGAATTGATTTATTATAATTTTTGACGAGATGAGACAATTATATGAATTATGTTTATGTTTCGTTAAGTTGTTCGTTGGGTAAAAGACCGTCGTATGCGAATATTAATGCAATTAAAGTAGTTTATCGTTAAATGAAAATTACTATTCGGTAGTCGAAAACTTTCAGGTTGGCGTGTTGATAAATTTTGAAATGTGTGTCAAGTACGCGAATCATTATTTGGATCAAGTAAATTTTGGATTTTAAAAAGAAAAATTAAAATAAAAATCAATGAGACAAATTCGAAATGGTTCGAAATGGTTTGAAATGTTGTTTACATACACGTAATTATCAAATTAGTGGATTTGAATAATTTATACGAGTCACATTAAATGTGCGTAAATCAGACGAATGGGATCAATTACAGTTAGTTAAACGCATAATTAATTGATTGTAATGTTGTTTTGAAACAATTACAAGGTTGAGAAAATCCGTCTATTTCGAATGTGTCAACAATCCAATATCTTATTAATTAACACAATCGGGTCACAGTTTTTTTCCAAAATACATATTAATATAATTACAATCCGGTTTCGATGACTAATAGATACATACAAATTGCGCCAGGCCAAATTCATAGGAGGCAAAAATCGATCGGAATAAGTACGACCCCGATTATTTCAGTCACGAAAAAAAAAAAAATTCTATTGTTCCTTATATAGGTTTTTTAAGCGATTACAATTCAAGCTAACACTGCTTATTGTTACATTGTGTTTTTATAAACCTACCTACGCCTGTTTTGTAATCTTCAATAATAATAATAATATCAACCACTTTTTACACAATGTAAGTGGTAGAGTTAAGTTAAACTGCGGTAATGGTTATTCAAATTTTATTGAACGATAATAAAATAGTTGTCTTGATTTGTCTTGTGCAAATATGATCATTTTTATTATCGAATATGTTAGTTCTAATTTGTTTCCTTTTGTAGCGATATGTGGGTGTACAACTTGCCAGTGTAACTGGGTCACTTATGTTCCAGTGCTAATGAAAAATTGCTTTTTAAACATTTTGTGTATATTGAAATGAAAGGAATATGAAAAAGTGTCAAAAAAAGCAATTGATCAGAAAGGAATGTGTAAAGTGAGGTTTGTCCTTTTATGCTGTACCGAAAGTGAAATGGAAACGGTATTAAAATAAGAATATGAAAGCAGTTACACAATGGTCGGTTGTGTAATTATTTAATGCCCTGCCCAAAAATTATTAATATTAATTACAATTGATATGGGGAAAAAAGAGCATTTTTATAAAAATTATTGTTAAAATAATGGAATTTAAACAATACACGCTTTATTAAAACATTTATTTTATCAAAAAGTATTTAAATAAATTGTTTAAATTTTTATAATACCTACTTGCAATTATATTTATTTAACAAAATGTCCTACCCAAAAATTAACAATATTAATTACAATTGATATGGTGAAGAATGAGAATTTTTATGGAAATTGTTGTTAAATTAGTAGAATTTAAACAATATACGCTTAATTAAAACATTTATTTTATCAAAAATACCTTGCAATTATATTTATTTTAAAAAATGTTGATTACACACATCTTACACTTCACTAGAGTAATTTATTACTTAGAATCATTAATATATTACAAATTGGTTTTTTCTTTGATTAAAATAAAAAAATTATTGTTATGCAATTGTTGGTCATTGAGAATGTTATTTCAGAAGCGGACATGAATTTATTTGGACCGGTTAACCGGTTGTGCAAATCGTTGTGCCCTAACAAAATGACATAACCGAACCAGTTTCAAAAATCCGTCTACTGTCCATATGTTCATGATCTTTCCATTTCTTCTTTTTTATTTTTTTTTTGTTCTTTATGTGTACCAAATTCATCGATTTTTTCGTAAGCATTTTTTTACTGGGTGTTGATAATTCAGTATTACAAATATTATTTGTAAACATAGTATTAAAATTAGGTAATTAAAAAATTTACTAAACTCCTTGGAGATTTCAACGTCGGTCAGAAGAGAAACATCAAAACTGAATAAAATTTTCTTTTCCACATGTGGAAACATTTGTATTGGTTTGACCATTCATAGTTCATAATAAATGTGAATAATAAATTATAGTGTCCTCGTTACTAAAAACAGGACGAAGTAAATCAGAATGAAACAAATAAACTAGTACTCGTACAATTGAATTAATCGTTTCAAAGCGATGGCTAATAAATTTAATACTCACTACATTAAATCAATTTATTTTTACCCTTTGCGCAACTTACCAAACACTTTAAGACAATGATTAAGTCCGCGAGAAAACTGGTTAATATGACATTTTCGAATTGATTTTCCTACATTTTTACCAAGTTTTGATTAAAGTTCATTGGAAAGTTGAATTAACGAAATTAAAATTAACAAAATTTTAGGAAAATAAAACAGAAAGTGTTGTCGTTTAGGCGCCACTTTCATGCAAGCCCCCCTCCGCCACACATTGCACCAAAAATGATGTAAAGCTCCATACCGGCGACTCCCGTTTGAGTTTTGCTTTTGGTTTTCGGGGGGCGGAGTCTTAAGAACACCCCGACAATTATCCAGTCTGATCGGATACAAATCGGTTGATCAGTCGATCTTTAGACGTCGAATCGATAGCTTTCAGTTTCATTTTCAGTGATTCAATTTTGTGAACGGCTTGTGAATTCAGGAACGAATAAAATGATAAACTGAAGACATAAACATGAATTTCAAAATATTGAGTGCATTTATTTCGGTGGTTTTCACCATAGTTTGGGCGAAGGACAATTGTCTTTCTCAGAAATCGAACTCCAAACTGTTCTGTTATTACAGTAAATTGACGGATGTCGAAGGTTGTGGTTGTAGTCATGTAATTTTACCATCGGACACTGACGTGAAATCGATTGAAAGGTTTAGGGATGTAATGAAAGGTGTCAAAGTTCTAATCAACGTCAACGAATTTAACCAGGTAAATATGAAAATTAAACAATAATAATTATTAAATTTCAATTTTTACAATTACTTTTGTTTGTTAAAATTGTATTTGCATATGTTTTAAAAAATGTTTAGCTATTAGAAAATTGTGTTTTACTTATATTTTTTAACGATACACATGTTTCTCATGAACTTTTTACCTTGAAAAATATGTGTAGTGTTTTTTTTTCAATTATTTTGACGGTTATGCTGCAAATGATTAAAACAAAAAAATCAACATTCATAGTTCACAAACAAAGGAAATTATTCAAATCTGGACAAAATAACTCGTGTTATACATTCTAACAAGTCGTTAAATTTACAATGTGAGTCAGAATATATAAATAATTTACCACCTGCCAATTTTTAACGTGATACAATTTTGAATATTAACAAAGTGAAAACTTTTTTATCGACTTTTTGTTTGATTGAACTTGATATGATTATTATGTAGGAAGTGTCGTAGATTTTAAGACGAGAGAAATTTTTTCACTAATTTTAAAGAGGCTGGATTTTAGAATACTTATTTATTTCACCAGCCATTTTTGTAATCTATTTTCTTAACTAATAACTGTTGAATAATCAAATAACTTTCGTGCATTTTCAACGAGTATATGTAAGCCACCTTTTTAAAATACTTAAGAAACCAGTTCCTCGGACTATTTTCGCTATAAAAGTACAATTTAAATGTCATAAGACTCAATGAAATTTACACGAGTTGCGCAAGTTCCAATTACTCTGCACGAGCAAAACGGTCATTCTTTCGATGATGAGTCAAGGTTTAAAAAAATTACAATCATGTAAATGGAACACATTCATAAAATCTACCTCAAATGGGTTCATAATTATTGGAATAGTCGAATTCTTACAAAAGTACTACATAAATGATGATAGTTTCTATTCAATACTCGACCTGATATCAAATGCGTAACAAAATTTAATTCAAATCTGTGCCAAGAATTTAATTAAGATGTCTAATTAAGTGACTGTTTTTAAGCATTTTAATTTTCGTATGTTTAATTCTTTTCAGGGATTGGTGGATTTGTTAAAGACTAGCAAAGTGGATGGTTTAGAGATAAGCTTAAGGAAACTGGATTCGAAGAACGACATAAGCGATTTCATATCGACTGTACGAACAAAACTTGGGTCGGATTTGCAAATCGTACTTTCCGTACCTCCGAAAAATGAAATCTTAGCCAAATATTTCGATTTCAAAACACTGAGCAAAAATACTGATCATTTCATCCTTCAAACTTCATTTTTGGGGGCCAACAAAAACACCACTTTTCATCCGAGCCGTTTGTCTGGATTATGGGACATGCAAAACACTGTGAGTTTTACGTTTTCACACATATTAATTAATTAATCTTTTATTGAAGCTTAAATACCGTAAAGAATTTGTGTAAATTCATTTTTTATTTGACAATAATTCAAGGTTAAGGTTAAGGTTAATTTTAGGATTTACATTAACATTAAATATTAAAAAATTAAATGCTTCAATGTGGGTTCAATTAATAGAACCCATCCCAACAATAAACAACAACCTTGATATACGAAAAAGGCAATGTCCGCCCCAACTTGATTTTTTCCCCATCTGTTCATATTATCTATAAGACAAAGAGGCTGCACTCTCGTTAGATCATCTCTAGAACTGACAATGAGATGAATCAATCAGTAGACGAAAGCAAGAGCGAGGAAAGTGTCCTTGACTTATTTTACTCTCGATTTTATGCAACAAACCACGGCGGCCTTTTCAAACTGGTAATTTTGCCGAAACCGTTCAGATGATTAACGAGAGAGTGCAGAACGGTTAGGAAGATAGATATTTATCTTTAACGCCCACGCATAAGTCTCAATGGTATAACTGCAACTATGGCGATTATTTGCATTATCTACGTGATTAATCGGGTTTCCCTAAATGACAATTCGAAGGGGCGTCACCAAGAACGATTGAGTAATAGAATCCGGCTCGCAAACAAAACAAGATTATCTCTCTTCTTGACCGATCATTCAAAACGAACAGAAATGTTTTGTTTTTAAAAAGCCTTTTGTTAGATAAAATATGACAAAAATAATTTATGGTCCAATAAAAAGGAAACCCTTCGAAATAATATTGAATATATGTTTTCCTTAGGATTCCGTGGTCGATTTGGTAACTGGTTTGGGAGCTCCTCTTTCCAAACTGGTCATAACCCTTCCCGTACAAGGCTTCCATTTTAAACTCCAAAATTCTAAATTCACAACACCAGGAAGTCCCGCTTTAGAAGTCAAATCCATCACCAGAGATGAATTATGCGGACTCATGAAGAACGGTAAAAACTGGACCTTGGAAAGAGATGAAGATCAAGCTGGGCCATACATTTTCAGGTAATTAAGTTGTAAAAGAATCCATCAATATTTCAATATAGATGAAATTACAGCACGCCCTATTTTTTATAAGACATTGATAAATAAGTAATTACCAACGGTTAAAATGAATTATCGATAACATCGTCGGTCTTTATTGGTCACAAGGCAAACTGGACAAACTTTTATTACTATATATATATATATATATATATGTGTGTGAGTGTGTGTGTGTGTGTGTATAAAAATCATAGTTTAAAATGAAGTTGTGCAACTAAACGTAAGATTTCCAAATGATCTAAATATTACCGTATCAAAATCACATAAACAAACATTTCGCAGGTGTGTCTACAAAAAAGCAAACATTGTTCATAATTTTACGCAACGGAATCTAAATAAGGCAGATAGAACAGGCCCGTACTGTAGTGAAAAACGGGACAGGTGGAGCCGATTCGATCTAATTTATTAATAGATTTACATAAACGCGTTTTCACTTTCATATCGGCCTGCCTGCTTATTATACAACAACGGCGAGACCCCGAATCGAGACAACGTTCACTTCGAATTTAGATTACGGCCACTGTCACGGACCCAACCGTATATAATTAATGGGTTCAATCCCATAACTTTACGATTACATTGGCACGGCGGGCAATGTCGAAAGATTGATTGTCGAAGATTAACTTCTATATTTTTAGATAAATTATAATTTAATATTTATTGCCATCGTTCAAAATTTAAGGTATCATTGAATTTTTCTTTCATAGTGAAAATGATTGGGTGGCGTTTGAAGATGCGACAAGTGTGAATATAAAAGCAAAATATTCGAGAATCCGTGGATTGGCTGGTATTGCCTTGAAGGACGTCTCCCAAGATGGGGGATCGAAATGCGAGTCTACGATTCTGGAAGCCGCCTACAATGGACTTTCAAAACAGGCTCGTGCTCCCAGAGGCGCTGTCCTTCATTCCTTAGAAAGAGAGATCATCGAGAGTCCCGCTCGTTCATTAGACAACATACAAATATCTCCGTACAGGATTTCCAGAGTTGTGGACGTTGAGGGACATGTTCACATCGTCAAAAAGGTAACTTAATATAGAATAAAAAACATCTTATGCGATGGCCGGGAATCGAACCCGGATCAACTGCTTGGAAGGCAACTATGCTGACCATTACACCACCATCGCACGTATTTCTTCCATCTCAATCGTACGTCGTATCGTAAAGTCGAATCGAATGACCCAGATTAATTTCATCGACTGTAGTTTATTAAATTCACAGTTGCATATCTCCTATTGATAATCTATGTCTTAGGATACGAGAACGGAGTTTGAGTGTTCTCGACAAGGTTACTTCGTACATCCACGTTCCTGTAACAGATTCTACAGGTGCGTAAAGTTCGATCAATATTCGGACGAGTTCAGCGTCTTTGAATTCGACTGTCCCGCTGGCTTAGCCTTCGACGAACATGTCGAGGTTTGCGTGTGGCCCGGAAGTCTTCCTCATGCTTCTGCTTGTTCGGGAAGTAGTGAAATTGCTCCAGTGCCAAAGAACCGGTTTGTTTGCCCAGAACAACCAGGTATCGTATTACATACAAACTTTCGTATTTGCTTCTAGCTTATTCTTATATTTTATTGTAGGATATTATGCAGACCTTGAAAATTGTCGGTGGTTCTTTGCCTGTTTAGACCATGGAAACTCTCCTCTAACAGCCTACGAATTCAGATGTCCCTTCGGATTGGTTTTTGATCAAGACCGTTTGATTTGCGAATGGCCATGGTTCGTTCCCAAATGTGCAAATGGTGAAGGTTTCAGTCGCAACATTGTTACTCAAGATTTCTACGGTTCCGGATACGTCTTAGATCAATATGATGGTTTGAGCAGTCTTGGACCCGTTAAACTTGGAGGTCTAAGTGGAACCATCACCCAACCTGTTGCTAAAGTTTACAGTAATGTTGAAGGCTCTACTTTAGAACTCGGCTTGTCGAAGAATGCACGCTTGTCTTTAGTTAACGCCGGACTGCTTAAAACTGTGTCTGCAGGTTTCGCTTTGAATAGTTTTCCGAAGGATTCATTCGGACAATTCAATTCTAAGAGCTATGGTAACGGTGCAGAAGTTGCGGGAGTTGGTTCTGATAAATATTACTCGTCTGGTTCTCAAATTTCTGGATTTAGTAATGAAGGTTTTGCCGAATTAAATGGTGTTGTTGGAAGTTCCTCGGGTCAATATTATTATCAAAATGGAGGAAAACTCATTGGAGAAGCTGGTATTGGTAACGAGGGTTCTGTCGGCTTAAAACTTGCTGATAGAGGAGGTTCTTCCAGCCAATATTTCAACCAACGCGCTGGAGTAGCTGGAGGTGATGACCAAAGTTCCGCCCAATTAATTGGTAAACTTGTTGGAGTTACTCTTGGAAACTCTTATCAAGGTGCTGCTGAAAATTCTGCTCAGTATTATAATCAAGAACATGGCAACAATTTTGCTGAGAGTTATCTAGGAACTGCAAGAGTTAATGTTTCTACAGAAATCATTGATTACAACGCTGGTAATAATGTTCCTACGATGATCGATTCTGGCGAACATTATTCATCAGATTTTATAAATGGATTACAAGGATCGGCAGGACTTTCTAATCAGTATAGAAACCATCAACAACAGGAAAATAACCAATATTACTCTGCAGGCAGTCAAATAGTTTATGGACAACAAGAAGGAAACTTGGCGGAACTCGAAAATTCTGCAAAGTATGGAGCGAAATCCCATCAAACATTTTTACAGTATCAAGAAAAAACTACAAATGAAGCTCGGTATCTCAACGAAATGGGACTTGGAACATTTGGAAGCGGCACTATTGGAAATATTAATATTGTTGGTGGAGGATACTCTGCTGTTGGAGTTAGTGATGGAGTACAAATTTCCAATAATGGAGGAAATATTAATTTGGTGTCCGTTACTCCTTCGCCCATTCCTATATCAACTGATCCATCAATTCCCATCGTCAGTTCTGTACCAATACCAACGATTAAATCAGATACAACTTTCCAAAGCAAGGGGGGAGTTGTAGCCAACGTTCCACAGTTACAGTACAAGGTACGAACAACAGCTACTCCATCTTCTCAGTACATAATTAAAGAGAAATTGAATCCGACTTTAATTCTGCAATCTGCCAAATTACAACCTAAACCAATTTCTATTATACAATCTGCTCAACAACAATTAGGCGGATATGTTTATGAAAAACCAACAATCACGTTTGGAGAAAAAACTGTAGGTCAACTTGCTGTTTCCCCTGTTAATTTCCAAAAACAAGATTCATCTGGTGGATATATTTATGAAAAACCGTTAGTTGCCTTTGAAGAAAAACCTGAGGTATATATTTTTTCAACTCCAAGAACAGTTGTCAAACAAAAAGTTATTTCCTCTACACCAAAACCTTTCGCAGTATCTGGTGGATATATTTATGAAAAACCGTTAGTTGCCTTTGAAGAAAAACCTGAGGTATATATTTCTTCAACTCCAAGAACAGTTGTCAAACAAAAAGTGATTTCCTCTACACCAAAACCTTTCGCAGTATCTGGTGGATATATTTATGAAAAACCGTTAGTTGCCTTTGAAGAAAAACCTGAGGTATATATTTCTTCAACTCCAAGAACAGTTTTCAAACAAAAAGTGATTTCCTATACACCAAAACCTTTCGCAGTATCTTCAACTGTCAAGCCAATTGCTAATCAACAACCTGTTCTAACATTCTCTACTCCAAGACCGTTCACCCTTTCCACTAATTACGATTATAGAAATATCGCACAAACAGTAAGTTACAGTTACCCTAAATCTGTTCTTCCATTTGTGGAAAAGACTGATGTCAAAATAGAACCTACAGTTCAAACTTATCAATCCATATTTGATCAAAAGAATGTTGAGCAAAAACAATCTGCCATATTTTACAATTACAAACAGCAAGAGCAAAAACTAGAACCTGTTGTACAAACTTACAAAGTGAAACAACAAGGATACATCTATGAAAAACCTAGTGTTGAATTTGAAGAGAAGCCTACTGCGACTTATCAACAAATCGATCTTAGTGTCGATAAGGTTAAGCCTATTGTTGTTCAACCGGTACAATCCGTTCAGCCAGCTGTTGTGCAAACGTTCCACCACCAACAGCCTACTGTACAGAAAGCAGTAATTGAAAAGCTGGGGATCCAATATGAGAAACCTGATATTGTGTTCCAGGAAAGACCAAAATCTACAGTAATTTCTTCGTTTCATATTCAACAACCTACTGCACAGACCGTACAAGCTCAAGAGAATGTCCAAACAGTGGATATTAAAGAGGGGCCTACAATTGCACAAACGTTGCATATCGAACAACCTACCGTAGAAACTGTCAAATCTGTAAGCTATGGATATGCTAAACCGGCTATTAAATTCGGAGATAAGCATTTATCTTTACAAACGGCACATATTCAACAACCTGCGGAAACTTTAGGTTATTACAAGTATCCAGCTACACAGAAAACAGTTTATCAAAACATCGTTCCTTTGGTTCAGCAGCAACCTGATGTGTTCACAACCTACTCCTATCAAAAACCTGCAGTTACTAAATACACTTATAAAGATGTAGTGCAACAAACGTATATCGCACCAACTTCCACCACATTAAGACCTGTCGTAGCTTATGTTTCAAGTACAGTTATACCTGTTGTTGACGGATATCATTATCCTAAACCTAGCACAACCTTCGTAGAAGAGCCGAGACCGATCGTAACAGAGGCCAAGAAACCTGTTTTTTCCACCTATAATTACGTACATCCAACAACTTCGAAACCACTTGTCGAGGAACAATCTGTCGTCACTGAGTTCAAGAAACCTACTGTGGTAACACAATACAGTTACGTAGCTCGACAACCTAAACCAGTTGCCATACAACCCATTGTGAATGAATACAAGAAACCTGTAATTGTCTCCCATTATAGTTTCGTTGCTCCACAACCTAAGCCAATTACTGTACCGTCTGTGCAGCCTGTGGAGTATAAAAAACCTGCGATTGTAACACAGTACAATTATGAAACGCCCCAGGTGCAATCAGTTGTTGCACAACCGGTGCCTTCTGTCGCAATAGAGCGCGAAAAACCTGCTGATATATCTAGTTACAATTATGTTTATCCTTCAACGCCAAAACCTCAAGTTTTGGAGGAACAGTCGGTAGAAGCCGTTAATTACGTCACAACATCGACACAAAAACCGTTTGTGTACGAAAATAAAATCGAATTCCGAGGATACGAGTATCCAAAGCCTGAAGATCAGTTGGAAACGATTCAACCAGTGCAAGAAGTACCGTTTGTTAAAAAGAAGGTTTACGTAACCGGTTCGAGAAAATTCCAAGGATACACATATGAGAAACCTAGAATTAAATTTGAGGAACAACCTATCGTTGTCGAAAATTATGCAGTACCAAAAATCAAACAATTTAGTTCTTCCGTCGACACTTCGAACTTTTATTTCATCAACAGAGCTAAAGGTATAAGATATAGCACTACACCTGTTTATCAAGAGGAATATATTCAGTCGACACCAAGACCCACATTTAGTTCTACGATTAATGCTATCGTTGCAGCTAAACTTCCCGCTGTTACGCCGAAGCCAGTAATATTATACGGAAGCTCAGAACAAGCTGTGGAAACAGTTACCACCAGTAGACCGATTGTGAGGTATTCCTTCAGCAGTTTGGACGAAATGTATCAACCTAATAATAAATTAGAGTATTTGCCTGTTAAAACTAAAGTGAGAGTTAGCACGATTCCTAAATATGGGGAGACTTATATACCAGAAGTTAGCAGCCCGACAATTGATTATTTACCTGTCAGTACTACCCCTAATTATGTAAAAGTACCAGAAGTTACAAGTTCAAAAATTAACTACGTACCTGGCAAAACAAATGTCAGAGTCAGTACTACTCCAAAATACGTGGAAGTTGTTCCTGATTTTACCAGGGAATACTTACCGGTAAAAACTAGAATAGGAGTTACTACACCAAAGTACGTCGAGATTACAAGTACGGAGGCGACAATCCTTGCACCTACAAAGGAATATTTGCCAATAGAACCAACAAAAGAATACCTTCCAGTTACAACAACCAGACCTAAAACAGTTGTGGTACCAACCAAAGAATATCTTCCGGTTACCACTAAAGTACCCAACAGGCAATATTTACCAGTCAGATCTAGAGTAAGAGTTTCAACTACTACCACTGAAAATTATGATGACGGAGAGACGATTGAAGTGACATCCAGAAGACCTGTTAAGGTTGTGAAGGTGATACGACCGAAGGTTAAAACTATTATCAAACAGAACGACATGCATCCACTTTTGTCTGCCAAATTGGGAGCACAGTGCACTTGCGTTTCAAACACCTTGAGACTGAGAAAAAAGAAACCACAAAAGATAATAATTGTTGAAGAAGAAGATGATGACAGCAACGACGATGATGATGATGATCAGAATACTGACGAATATCTCGTGAAGGATGATGCTGATGACAACGAAGACAATTCCGCAGGTATTATCGTAGAAGATTACAAATACGAACCTAAGAAGTTAGTGACATCGACTCCCGAGGTAAATGTTTCCAGCACTTCTGCAACTGTTGTCTCTTCGAGCCCCGAGTACAAAGTTAGAAAACGTGTACGTGTTAGACCCGTAAGCACCACACAAGCTTCCGAGGTTTTCATCAAAAGTACCCTAACTCCTGTCGTAAAAATCATAAAGACTGTTGAATCAAAATCCAATGAATCTTCAGAAAAAGAGATAGTAAAAGGGATACGCACCGGTCTTAAATTGGTAAAACAAGCTGCTAAGGAAGGTGTCAAAGAAGGCATAGAAGAAACTATAAGCAAAAACTTTGATAGATACGGTCCTGGGGGACTCAGGAGCAGATCTGAGACTCTTCAGGGTACGATCGATTGTCAAAGAGCGGGTCTTTTCAGACATCCGACCCAATGTAACAAATTCTACACGTGCAGGTGGGATTGTACAAAGAAGAAATTCACTTTGCACGTATTCAATTGTCCGGTACATTTAACCTTCGATAGTAGTTTGGGGGCGTGCAATTGGCCAAGTCAAGGGCCAGCTTGTTTGGAGAACACTCTTTTGCCCAGTGAATAATTTGGCTGGGGTCGTTCTCCAATTTAGTTATTTATAGTTTATTGAACATGTTCATTGATGTTTGTTTTTATTTATTGCGCCACTTCATCCCTGGTAGTTATCATTTGTAGGTCTTATTTATTGGTTTTACGTTTTAAGCACATTATATAGCCTTGCCATTTTTATTTATATTGTATATTAAAAATTGTATTATAAGATGTATAAACATTATATTTAATAATAAACGATTTAAACATACCTAGTTTTTTCTTGTTTATCCTATCTGATAACGAACATTGTTTGCTTTGACTCAACCCAATTAACAGATAACCATTAATCTTATCTGAACATATTCTGTGCTCGTAGTCTCGTAGTTTGTATGAGCGTTCTCGTTGTGCTTTATAAAAAAACTAGCCTTCCAATAACCATGGTTTTAATCACGATAGGAATTCTTGTGCTGGGCATAGTCAAAGTGGTAAGTACGACAAAGAAAATTAAGAAATCCAAAATAAATGACAACCATATTTTGTTACACAGGTGATAAATCTAATTGTATTGATAATGTATAGAGTGGGTAATCAAACAAAACAGGACAACTTTTTGGGCGTTGGTGGTTCTTGGAACCTATATGATGAAAAGTACCCAGATGCCGAGATCTTAGCTTCCGGAGTACTTGTTGGATACATGATATACACCATCGTGTCAGTTATTAACACCCTATTAGCTGACGAAGAATTTAAAACGTAATGGTGGTTTACGCACGATGATTTATTTAATTCTTAAAGTTGTTGTGTTCCAGTTCTTTTACGGATATTTTGATGAAGGTTGTCGGAGTGTTTTTGTGGTTCGCCGTTGCTGGTACTGCAATTCACTATTGGAAGAGCTACAGTAACGATAACAAAGCTCTAGAAGGAAATGAGAAACAGGTGTGAAATTAAAAATATGAAATAGAACGACATTTGTTTATTTTTAATGGTTTTTCTACAGATTGGCCTGGCGATGGGTTCTCTGTGTGTTATAAATGGAGTGGTCTACTTCGGTGATGCTGCCCTTTCCATCTTGTTCTTTTTTAATACAAAAATGGGAAGTACGGCTTAATTTGCTGATTTTCAAATAACTGATCACTTACTGTTACTTACAATTTTACATATAAAAATAATAATAATGTCTTTTAATGTAAATGTACAATATTATTATTAAAACTTTTATAATAATAAAATGTCTAAGTATTAGTTTAATTAATAAATTTTCTAGAAAAATAATGAAATTTTATTTAAGTAAAAATGTGTGTGGAAACAAATTCAATAATTTATTATAATTAAAAATAAATTAATAGTCAATTAATTAATTTCCAACACTGACAAATTGGTTCCTAGGTCTCCAAAAGGTCTTAATTTTGATAGGAAAGTCCTCCTCATCTCAGTATTCCATTTTTTCTTCAATCCCAATGGCATAATCCATATCTCGCCATTACTTGATCGTACAGAAAATTTATATTTACATTTTTTGTAGGAAATTGAACGCTCTACAATTTTTTCATAACTCTTACCGTTTAGGACCTCTTTACAAAAAGGTCTCTTGTGGGTACTGATTTTAATAGCTTTTAATAAATATTTTAAATTTATCCATTTAAGTTATGAATTTTTATTAATATTTTCAAAATTCATTAGGTGCAAACTATGGTGATTTTATATATATATATATATATATATATATATATATATATATATATATATATATATATCAATTCTAGATCTCAGTCATATATTTTCGTCATATTTATATTTTATTACTCAACGAATTTCACCGAACGCGCCTTATTTACCACTTGATCAAACATTGAGCAACACATCATAGACAATAAGATAAGGTATATGTTATCTGTAGTTATCTATTGGATAGCGTACTTTTTCAGTTCATGTTGAACAGGTGGAAACGTTTTTCTTTACCCTGCATGCATACGTGTATATTTAATATACCAAATAAAAACTATTTATAAGTGTTAAAAAATAAGGAAAATGACGAGTCCATTAACAGTTGGTACCTTGTTTATAAGGCTGTTCAGTGGGGTGAGTAAATTTATTTATTGTTTTCTTATCTATAATATGGCGATTTGAATGTGTAATGTGTAATATCTGTTGTGTATATTATGGGTGGGTCCAAATGATTTTGTTTAGGTTCTGAAATATGTATGTTCAATAAATGATAGATTTATGCAGAGTTTAAAATATATAACTTATGTATGTATTTAAACGCAATAATGATTAAATGCAAAAGATTGGATGATAATCAATTAAAATTAATCTAACAACGGTAAGGCATTTATTTGTAAAACATTTATTTGTAACTACAAAATTCTTCCTTGGAGTAGTTACAAAAGCTTCTTAATCAAGGTGTTTAAAAAAATTATCAATTTAGGTCAGATAAAATCGTACGGAATGTGCGTAATATTTAAACGACAATTGCGCCCTCCACAAATATCATAATAAATTTGCTACTTCATATCCAAAACCGAACGTATTAATTAATTTCGTTTTGTTTTTCAGGTGATCAATCTGATTGTTTTGATTTTGTACAGAGTCGGATTCCAAGGAGAATTTTTGGGAGTGGGAGGAACGTGGAATTTGAACGAAGCTAAAAATCCGGATGCAGAAATTGTTGCTTCCGGTATTTTCGTTGGCTACTTCATTTATACGATTATCAGTTTGATAGCTTTCTGTTTCTCTGTTGGAGATCACAAAACGTAACTAACTCATTATCTTCTTACTGTAATGTTGTAACTATTTTGTACAACTTTCAGAACATACACTGATGTTTTAATGAACCTGATCGGCGTATTTATGTGGGTGGCAATCGGTGCAACAGCTCTACATTATTGGAACGGTTACATGGCAGAACACAAATATGTATCCATGAATTCAGAAAGAATGGTAAGAACTAAAATAATTAAAAATGATTTACTAGGTCGGAGACTTTTTTTCAGATTGGTTTGACACTTGGGGCATTGTGTCTCATCAATGGAGCCTCGTATCTTATAAACACCGCAGTTGGAGGCATATTCATTGCGAGATACAAGTCCCAGCAATAATAATGCACAACGATAACAACAAAATAATATCGACTTATTGAGAAACATTAATTAGTTTTAATTTATAATTTATTTTTTATGTTCATAAAATTAATAATACGTACATTTATTTTGATCTCCAACAAGTTCAGTTTCTAATAAAACAATCGTAAATTATGATGTAGAAGTAAATAGCAAGTAAATATATGATGGTGTTTTGATTAGCGTATTTTATTTCTGAAACTTACGAATTATCCTAAATAAAAAATTAGCATTTCGTTATTAAACGTCAGAGAAAAACAAACAAAGGTCACATAATGACACTAATCAACATTTTCACCGGCTGATCATGCGCCACACGGTTTTCCATGCAGCGTTCTGTTGTTTGCGCGTCGCGCATTACATTTTTTACTACCTAATAAACTTAAACTACTAAACCAAGAGATCTGAATGAATCAACTCATTATTCACCCACATGCACTAACAACTGAAACTCCCAGACGGACACTTGTGTGTGAATCAGTGGGCGTAGCTGGTCAATTAACTAAAGTCAAGGGGGTTAATTTCTGTGACAATTAGCGGCTCGGGTCCGCTTTGGTCAGTTCGATGTCGATTGTAGTCGAGAGTCAGCGTCAAAGTGGAGCAGTATAGTGAGTCTCTGTACGACGTGCCGAGAAAGATTATCATGATGAGCGGCGAGTTGGAGAAGGACGGGGATCAGAAGGAGGAGGAGGTCAAAGTGTTGCCCAAGAAGACGCTCACGGAACGATTTAAGGAACAATGGCAGGTTGTCATCAAGATATTGGAGTTGGTAAGTCATACAAATTTTCAGGTCATAGTTTAATTTAAACAAAGTTTAAAGTTAGGAATATGAATTGCATTATCTTTGTATAAATGTAACTAGTTGATGGAACATGTAACCAAATGCAATTATGCTAAACCTTGTACATCTACATCAACAACAATTAAAATACATTCGGTCAATTTTTCTTGTACTCATTTAAGTAGATAATTTGTAATTCTTGTCAGGACATTCAAAACACGTGTATTAAAATTAAAATAGCGTTAATCATCTAGAATAAAACTTGGGGGGAATTAAATTACTCAATTTACATTTGTTGCTTGTTAATTTATATGTGTCTGTCTTATTATCTAATGCATATTTCGAATGAGTAATGGATTTGAATTTTCTTTCAGATAATCTGTGCAATATGTATGGGTTTTATTTATGATCCAGCAAAAACAACGGGTTTGGGACAGACTCACATGGACCACGTTGGAGTAATGTATACAGCCTACACAGGTTTCATGTTAATCAACACGATCTTGTTGATCAGCAGATGCCTGAAGGACAGAATCCCTTACAAGACAGCCACCATGTTTTCCGTATCCGGGTCCTGTATATTTATAATAACGGGCATATTGTTGCTGGTAGGCAGAGCGCAATTGTTCAGGCATTACTTCTATCATCCTCAAATGTATTTGCTGACGATGATGACGACCAGTATTATTTTTGCATTTGTTAACGCTGCCGTTTTCGCTGTCGACGCTGTTTTTACTTTCAGAAGGCAGGAGGATTTTTGATTAGTACAAAGCTTATGTGTTTTATGTGTTCAGTTAGGTTAGAAATAGTTTTACTTTTTGTATTGTATATTTCGATTCGCTATCAACTTCCGTCCACTAGATATGATATTTAATAATGTTAAAATTAGTTTTGTTTCAATTAAATTAATAATCTTTTAACTTGATTGATGTATAGTTATCACATAATAATGGTTTCGTATTTAACTATATTTTTATAATAAACAATTTAATAATAAATAATATTTGTTGTTGACTTTTGTTTATATCCTTTATAATTATAACTATTTAATAATAAACAATAAATGACAGTTATAAACATGTCAGACTAACAATTTTGAACGTTTGTTATTTTATGTTAGAAATGGACCTTTTAATATTTACATGTTGAATGGAGAATATAAGATTATATAATATAGAGCAAAATGTGTTCTCAGACCTTTATGAGAATAGTACAAACTGTAAGTAAATTTTCGAATATACAATTATTAATTACACATTATGAAAAACGTTTGTGAGTTTTCATTTTTAGACTCAAATCAACTTACCCATTATTTTATTGTAGATCCTCGTGACAGGGTGCTTAAGCGCTGCCCTAGCAATGTTCTTCATAATCGGTTTTTCGATCACCGTCGTCCTGGTGGTCTGCACAAGCGTCATCTTTCTGCTCGTGCTTTTTTCGGACCTGATACTGCGATGTCGTTCTTGCTTCATTGGCGAGCACGTTTGGGGCTATTTTGCCTGCGGTGCCTTCTTGGAGTTCATGACTTGTGCATGTTTGGCGTTCGCCAGTTTAAACTTAAACGAGGCGTACGTCGAGGAACACAAAGATCACTTCGACAAGGAAGACACAGATAACGGCCATCATCACCATTACAATCTGTTTGTTGTCATTTTAAGCCTCGGCATCTTCTGTTTGGCCACCGCCATTTGTTTCTTTTACGATATATTTGCGTGAGTTCCACTCACAATCGAGAAGATTCAAACGAAATGTTTCATTTCAGGTTACTACTCAAAATGTGGGTGGTTTGTCGATACAGAGTTGATTGTCTTTGCGATAGTAAGTGTTTAAAAACAATGTCGTCATGAAATAACCCGCTAATGTTTGGTCCTGTTCTAGATTCTTCGAGAGCAACATATAGTGTTGGTTCACCGTAAGTGAAGATGAAACATGTTCTCGTTTAGATTGTTTAAAATTATTTTTAAACCGTTATTTTTTTAATTTTTTTTAGAGGCGTTTGTAGTAACAGATCTGTGAACAGAATTTATCCGCAACATCCACCACTGTAACGAAACCAATTGAAAATTTCAATATTACTGTTAATTGACTTTCATTTTTTAATTTCTAGGAAACCTTGTCAACCACCCCAACTTTGTACAGCTTTCGACTCAAAGTAATTTTTATTATTAATTTTATAAATATTTATTTATTCTTGAAATTGTCTCATTTAGGAATAGAAAAGAACAATCGATTCCAGCGGTGTGTTCGAGACCAGACAGTTCAAAAACGAAAGTTTCGTAAGTCAAACCATGTTTCAACGATTCCCATTGATAATGGGTACAATAATATCTAATCATATTTTCTGTTTATGTCCATTCATTTTTTCAGAATATCTAAATGATCTCCGAACCTAGTTTTGTAATATGAATATGAAGATGTGTATGTATTTTTAATTATTTCGTTTATTTTTTATTATTAAATATTCTACTTATTTTATTTCAGGAATGAACCAAATGGAAGTAAAAAACTGGTAATCTGTTGTTTCACCATTAAAAAAAAGAGTCCGTTAAGAAATTTATAAGTAAGTTTTTTTTGTTTAATTTTAGTTGATTATGAAAAATATATTTATATTGTTTCAGGTAATTTCGTTCAAAGGTTAACAAAAATGGCATTATGTAATAATAATTCCGTTTATATAACTGTTATGTAATAGACTGTATAATAAAATGTTGTGCAAAGTTGCCTCTTCTTATTTTATTTCAATTTTATGTATAAATTGTTTTCATGTTGGTGGCCTGAGAAATTTGACAAAATGATTGGTTGACATTTTTTAGCTTTGTTGTTCAATCATAATTTAGTAATCACATTTCGGAGCCATGAGAAAAACCAAGAAATTCTAGTCAAAAACACATTTTATCAGAAATGTTTGAAATTCATTATTTTTAATAGGAGAACATTTTTCATAAATGTCGATTTATAAGTAAGTCCAAATAAAAATCGAAATGTAAAATGGAACACACTTTTTGACAAGCGGTTTCGATTTCAGTACAAGAACTGTTTATTGCCAATGCGATGAGTGAGTAAGGTACATACGTTTTTCCGAGTTCGAAATTTAAATGTAACGAAAACTTTCAGGGTCGACGAACCAAAAGCTGATTCAAAGATATGCGAGTAAGTTTACAATATAAAAGTGACATTTTGCAAAAAAAAAAAAACATTTAACATTAATTTTTTTAGTTGTAAATCAAAGGAAGATAGGTGAGTGGTTTATTTGTTATGATGCACGTTTTTCACTAAATAGTCGAATATCGTTCAGTAAGGAAAACGAAACAGGAAAGGGGAAAATTTGTGAATGCAATCCACAGAAAAAAGTCATTTGTAAATCGCCGAAAACTGAGTAAATTTATTTTCTAGAAAAATCGCAACGAAATTAAATATAATAGTTTCTTGAATTTAATTTGCAGAGTACAACCAAGTGAAACGTACATCCCTCCACCAACACCACTGACATACGCCGCGTATGTATATCTAGGATAGACAAATGCAATTTATTTATATTTACGATATTTTAGACCACCACCGCCTCCTCCACCAATTCAGTGAGTATTCAGTGTTCAGTATCAGTATCAGTATCAGTATCAGTATCAGTATCAGTATCAGTATCAGTATCAATATCAGTATCTGTATGAGTATATCTTTTGAAACGCTTTTCATGACAGGAAGCCACCGGAACATAAAGAAATGAAAGAGTGAGTAACCACCACATTTTTAAACTCCATTTTTCAATGAGATTAATCAATCCGTTTCAGTTGTTGCAGCTGCGAAGCCAGCGCCAAGTGAGTAAAAAATATCAACGTAAATTGTTTTATAAATGCCGAATCCCAATTTTCAATTGAAGACAAAAAGAAAAAGAAAGAGAAGACCGCGAAATGGCGGAAAAAGATAAAAAGGAACGAATGAAATATGAAAAAGAACAAAGACAAAGGATGCTAAAAGAGCAACACAGACGAGAGAAGAGAGAGAGACAAGATAGAGAAAGATTGGCCAAGGAGCAAAGGTATCTACTATATTGTGTTTAAACCATGACTTTTTGTTGAGGCGTTAATGTTTATTTTCAGACAGAGAGAAAAAAGAGAAAGGAAAGAAAAGGAGAAACGGGAGAAGGAATTGAAAAAGGCGCGGAGGTGCACGTATTATGCGTATGTATTTGTGTATTTTACGTTTAAGTTTTAATATCATATTTCTTAAATTTTTTCTATATATTTTAGTCTAAACCCGACTTTTAGTAGAATAGCTTGTGGGTAAGTATACGAAACGAGCCCGAAATTCTTACATTTAAATTAATTAATTAAAAAATTAATTTCCAACAGTCAGTCTCAAGCTTGCAATCCTTGTGGGTAAGTTTTACCATTAAGCATTTTACAAATGTTTATTTTTATAAAATAAACTTTCAGATCTAGTTTTCCTCCTTGTGGGTAAGTTGATTAATAAAAAAATACTTAATTAAGTAGATTCTAACAAATCAGAATTCTTAAATGTTTAAATTTTAGTTCTCCAACAGTCATGTCTTGTGTGTAAGTTATGTGTTATAATTTCCTAAAGTCAAACAAAAATTATAAAGTAAATTTCAGACCTACGAATCCGTGCCAGAACATGTCTAGGGCGTGTCTCGCGTAAGTTTCATTTAATATTTTCACTTTGAACACTATTTAATTAATCACTGAATTAAATTGCAGTAGGGAAATTTTGTCACCCTTTCAGTAAGTTGAATAAGTTTTTATAAAATATTTCACATTAGATTGTTTAATAAAAAAAATTACAGAAAGGAATTATGTGCAGCAGCTCCGTAAGTTTGACCATTTCACGATAATTACATTTTTCTAATGAAGTATTAAAATTACAGGACAGATGTCTGTATGAAGTGAGTTCTTTGACATCACATGCAATTTAGTACTTTCTTAATACTTAATACGAAATTGTTGCAGTCGAGAAGTTCCTTCAAATTTCCAGTAAGTATAAAACTACCAGAATCGAGTACTTCTAAGAATCAGGCAGCACTAAATTCTTATACTCGATTTCGTCAATCAATCATATTCATATGAATAATAATAATAAAATTACAGAAGACAGCCTTGTTTACCACCACCGTAAGTATAATTTTTACATTTTATCTTATTTATCTATAAAAAAAATTGAAGGCCACCTTGTATACCTGCTCAGTAAGTTATGATATTTTTAAGTATAAATTATATATAAATATATACGTATTTACAGAAGAGAACCCTGTCAACCGATTCCGTAAGTTTTGCAATTTCAATTTAATACAATTTTACGTTCACGTTTACATAACGATATTCACAGAAGAAAAAATATATATCCACAGCTTCAGTAAGTTATATTATTGGTTGACTTATTTATAATAATTAAAACAAATACTAAAAATGCGTTGTAAAATTGCAGGATGGAGCTTTGTCCAGCAGCAGAGTAAGTTGTTTGATTTATTTATATTTTTCGTCTATAATTTGAATTTTTCAGTGAAACAACGAGGTAAAACAAATTTCGTTATTACAAATATTTTAACTTGTAATTTTAAGGGACGAAAACATCGATTGTCCATATATTCCAAAAAGGTAAAAATAAAGAAAAAATTAAAGCAAGAATTTAATTAACGTTTATCCCGTCTCCCTTTAGGAACGTTGTCACACAGGCTTACACAGAGTAAGTTGAAAGTCAAAGTCGTTTTTGACATAACCCTAAAGTTAATTGACAGTCTTTAAATTTTGTTGTCGCATTTTTTTGTTTGCAGAGTGGCGGAAACAAGCACGACCACTGGATCGTAAGTTAATATTTTTCGCAATTTTTTTTTGAGTAAGTGAATTACGAATATGCTTCTAGGAGAAAACCATCGAGCGCCGGGAAACAGAAATAGGTAAAAAAACCAGAGTGAAAATCTGTCAATTAACAATGAAAGTACTTACAACATAATGTAAGTGTATTTTAGTTTTGTTGCCGGAGAAATGAGTCATTATGAACAAGACAAAGATAATGACAATGTGGGAAAGAAACAAAGGTTAATAATTACAATAGTTTGATTATTGTTTTAACAATAATATACATTTTTTTAAGTAATCCCGTATCTGAAAGGGTTTCGTTTATAATGTAAGAGTAATTTAAAAAGTCTGTTTATTGATTATAATTAAGCATGAATCTACTTATTAATTTTAGGAAGGAAAAAGTCAATGACAAAACATTCAGGTATTTGTAACGAAATTACATATATATATATATATATATATATATATATATATATATATATATATAAATATTATAACTTATAAGAGCTGTTTCATAGAACTTCCGCAACATCTCTCAAATCAGAGTAAGTTTAAAAAAAAATATTTATTTAATATTATTGTAATTAAAAAACAGGAATGGCGACGTTAATTACGAAATAAAAAAGAGAAAGAAAAAAATGTAAGCAAAATGTTGATGTTGATCTCGTCATTATAGGTTTATTAAAATGGTTTTATTTTTAGGTCACTTATTTTCAACGACGATATCGAATTTGAGTAATTAGATCCTATTGAAGACACACTTATTTCTATGTTTCTATTCTGGATGATGTTTCAGTGACAATTTGGATACAATATATAAAAGTGATGAAAACCTTTATACCGAAGATGCCAGTGTTATGCATTACGCAGAAGTTTCTCAAGAAAAATTCTACTTAGATGATGATTCCCATAAAAATTTAAACCAAAAAGAATATTTTGATATTTTTAGGGAGAATGTTTCGAATGCGAATGTTACTTTTAACGGTCATAATAATCGGGCGAATTTATGTAAAAATGAAATTTGTAAGGTGAAGACTAGCTGTCGCAAGTCCAACAGTTGTGGAAGAAGAAGTTGCAGTTTTAAAGACGCAAATAATTTCTTGATTAAGTAAGTAATTAATATCTGTCAATTCATAAAACAGCATTTGATATAAACCTGTTTAAGGGAGACTGTAGAGAACACAAGTCAAACTGGACACTCCGATACTACAAAGTATAACTTTATTATATTTTTGTATTTCGATTTATGTCTTCCAATGCATTGTTTTTCCAGGAAACATTGTGCCAAAGCATCGGATAATACCTGTCTCAAATATTTTCCGAAAGAGTAAATAATTTTCCTAAAGAGTACAAAACTTAGTTATTACTTATTTAAGATTTCAGGTTGAAGCACATTGGCGATTCCAGCGTACAGACGTTGTAATAATTTTTTTTTTGTTCGTTTTTGATTCTTTACTCGTTTGAATTTTTCAGGCCATTTCGCGAGGATAAAGGCATAAGCCCAATTGAAGATATGACAGAAATGTATGGATCACAATATTTTTAATATTGCTCTTATTAACTAATTATGTTTAGGATTAAAAAACAAATTATAGATACAGACATTTTGATTGAATCTGAAAAATCTAAAAAAGATCGAAATACTATATATTTTCACGAATTGTTCCCAAAGTAAGATAATCGATTTTTTTGTTGGTTATGAATATTTAGATTAGGTTGTCAATAATATAAAAATTTTAGTGATAAGAAAAGCGTCACGGACAACGAAACATCAACTGAATATGAAAAGTAATTTATTATCTTACAATTTTGTTTTATTTTTAATTGCTATTGTTTATTAATTACTTTACGTTATTTTATTTGTAGACCTTATAAAATTAATTTAGCCTCAAGATCTATCGATGACTTGACAATAAGGTAAGAACAAATAAATGTTGTTACCACTCTGTATAACATTATAACTTTCAGGATTTGTAAACAATATGTAGATTATGACACATTATCTAAATTTGTTGAATTCAAAGGGTAATTATTATTATTGCGTTAATCAATTATTATTGTTTTTAATCATTTGACCAGATTGAAAAGACATAAAGGCACAAATTCTACTGAAAAAATAGGACGAAAGTAAGAATATACGTATATATTTCATTGGTTGATCAATAATTTTCAGGATTTGCCAGTGCTTTAAGAAAAACGCAAATCCAACAGAATCTGCTACCTCAACTTCAATTGAAGCTACAACTGAAACTTCGGTTGAGGTTACAACTGAGACTGAGTAATAAATTTGATTATATCATACGTTCGTTATTTCTAATCATTTTTTATTATTCAGAACATTTGAAAAAGATGAAGGCACAGCAATGTATTGGAAGAATAAATAACTGATATTTCAAGTAATTTTAATAAATAATTTTCAGCATTTGTGAAGATGTTCCTAAGCCTGAAGAGATTATCGAAGACGATGAAGAGTAAGATATCTTAGTAACGTTAACATGATTTCCTTATACTTTCCTTATTAATTTAGAACACTTGAAGAAGAAAAAAAAGAGGAAGAAGACGTGCCTCAGGAGTAATTAAATTATTATCTTGTATACCGCCAGTGATAAATAATTTTTAGAGTCGAGCAAAGCTATACTACTACCGTAACTTGCCCAGTATCTGGAAAGTCATGTGAAATAACTAAGAAGTAAGAATAATAAACATTTAATTAACATATTCACAATTTGGTTTCCATTTAAACAGTACAAATTCAGATTTTCTATCACGGTAAGTATTACTCTTTATTATTTATTATGATTTGTTATTAACTAATGAAAAAAATTTAGGGATACTCGTATTATAACTTGTCATTTAACCGGAAAGACATTTGAAATAGATGAAAAGTAAGAAAAAAAACAATGATTTTATTATATGTTGGTTATGACGGTAACACTGAGTGATTTTAGAATGTATGAAGAAAAATATCAATCCGAAATTGCAATTGACGACATCCGCTTAAAGTAAGAAAAAATATTTTACAACGTCTCAATTGAAAGTAAAATAAATTTTAGAGGTAACGAAAAGGCTACAAACACACGTGAAATAAATCGGAAGTAAGATAGTGATAACTTAATAATACAACATTTTCTCAATTTAAACTACCATTTAAACAGGACATTTGAAGGTCAAGTTATAAAGTCAGATTCTCCATCCCAGTAAGAAAAAGACAGTTTATAATTATTGTAAGCAACCATTAATGAAAAATTTTTAGGGCTTCTCGCATGATAGCTGAACAGAAATTTGATATAACTCGAGAGTAAGAATTATAAGTTGATTATTCACTGTAACACCGACTTATTTTAGAACATATGAAGTAAAAGATCAGATCACAAATGTTATTGACGATTTATATGTGGAGTAAGAAAAATTATTTTACATATCTCAAGTTAATGTTGATTAATTATTAGGGATAATCAAAAGTCTACAATCACCGTAACTAGTCCAGTTTCTGGAAAATTTTGTCAAACGTATGTCAAAATAATGTATTTAAAACGATTGATTTCCTTGTCGTTTACCAGATTCTATTCTTTCAGGTCTTCAGGTAGAATGGATCAAGGTACAGAAGTAATAGACGACGGCTTATCAAAAAAGTAAAACATTATTTCTTCACTAAGTTCTTTTTTAACAAACAATTTATTACAGGAATAATCGATGGCCTTGTTCTATTTATCGAAGGACATTTCAAATGAAGCAAAAGTAATTAGTTAAAAAATAATTTTTTCTTTTCATTTATTTGAATTAATTAGTAAACTCTTGGCGAATGAAAAAACAAGAATCACAAATATCATACAAGATTTTCCTCCACAGTAAAAAAAATCATATTCAAACATTTATTAAACAATAATTTTTAGGAAGGGTGAAGTATCCAGCAACATAGAAACTTCAACTGAAATTGAAATGTAATTGTATTTTTTCCTTTCTGTGTTTTCCTGTTAAATATTGAATGTTTTAGACTGCCTAAAAAAGATAAGTGCACGATGTACTATGGCAAAAGATTACAGGAGTATGCAAATCAGCACATTTTCTAAACATATTTTATAATATTTTTGTTACAGAAATTTCGGAATGCAAACATCCTTGGTGTAATATATAAATTTGCTTAGTATATTATTATTATTTTTATCATTGTTCATGCGTCTTTCTTTCACAGCATAAAAAATAATATCGGCATTAATTGTATCAACGATTGGAAGCCGAAGTAATTACTCTCGTTTCTTTTACTTGCATGATAATTATGACTGTTTTAAAATTTCTAGAAGTCGCCAATGCATTTTGAACCTCACGGGCTCTCTTCAGTCGGCCGTTGCACAGTAATGATCAAAATATTTTTATTAACTTGTTTTATTTGTTTAATTTTTCATCATTTCAGGAGGGATTTGATGGATCGAAGTTCGAAAATGTGCCATCCGCATAAAAATTGTTTGTAAGTTCCAAAAATTTTTATTCATATGAAAATAACAACTGGAATTACGAATGATTTTAATCATTTTTCCATTTTTAACAGATATCGTCAACATTGTTCGATTTATTCAAGTCAACTACGCCTGTAAATATATTTTTTGTAATTTATGTTTCATTTCATTCACTTATATTGTTTCAGATCGAAGAAATATTAATTGGGACAACTAAAACAAAGTAATTTGTTCGATCGCTTTTATTTGTTGTTTATTCATTTAATTTTTCAGATATGCAGTGAAACTAGCCTAACAACTAACAATGGAATGTCAATTAAACGTCAGATCAAATAAAAACACTGTCATTACCTTTGAATTTATGTTACTCATTATGTTAAGTAAGAAAATTCTCAAGTGCAATTGAACGATTATTAATTTACAATCTGCAGTTCAAAATTAAGTAATGAAGTCGCATTTGGATATCGAACATTCGCACGAGATAAATTATATTCGAATTCAAATCACCCAATAACCACCAAAAAATTAAATAATGAATTACGAGTAAGTAGTTTCAAGAAGGAAAATAAGTTCTGTGTTTTCTTTTCAGTAGTGAAATTGACCAACCGATAAAATTAAAATCGTGTTTCTCGCGGAAAAAGTGCAACAAATCGATCAACTGCGGCCCGACGCGATGCAGATTTTCACGGGATTACCAGTACGTTGATTTTTAATAACGGAAACGATTTAATTGATACAAACAAACAAACAAACAAACAAACAAACAAACAAACAAACAAACAAACAAACAAACAAACAAACAAACAAACAAACAAACAAACAAACAAACAAACAATAAATAATCGATTCTATTGATTCGTTTCAGAGAGGAGGAAGACTTTGTCGAGGATTTCGGGTGTGTATTTCATTTAATCGTACACGTAAGTACGTAGTTATGCATGCATTTTCAAGTCGCATATATGTCTTTCAGGATGCCAAGGTCCGTTTCTTATGTGCGAAGTGAAAAAGGTTCACAAACGAGGTGAACTCATTTTTATGGGGCAATGTCCACTATTTTTTGTACTTGTTTGTGTTGCAGAGACTTGCAAAATGATAAGAGCACAATTTTTCCTGGTGGTTCGCAAAGGTACCCATTTACTTTCTATTCATTTTTCTCACATCCAACCGAGTTTGTTTTATGTTTAGATCAATCAGAGATAACAGAAGAAGTACGATGAGCATTTCCCAAAAGTAATTTATTTCCTTTGTGTCGTCATTGTATTCTATTTTATTTATTTATTTTTTAATTTATAGGCGACAAAGACAAAGTATTGTTGCCAATGATCCGTAAGAACTTTCTTTCTTTATTTATCATATTTTGATGTCAAATGAATGACCAAATCAATTTTTTTCCAGACGAAGAGAAAGGAGCATCGTTTATGACGATTTTCCACAAGAGTAAAAATTATCAATGGCAATTGCTATATGATTTCATGTTTTTTATTATAGACCTAAAGAAAGCATTATCGACGACGAATTTCCCGATGAGTAAGATTTTCTTTTTGTATATTATTTTCCATATTGAAGTAACTATTTTAACAGTCCACGAAAGTGTACCGTTTATGACGATTACCCACCAGAGTAAATACCACCAAAAATATTTTCAATCATTCTAGTTGCCAAAAAGTTGTGTAAAATATAAAATTTCCAGAAATACAGAAAGACATTCGATGAGAAAATCTGAAATCAGCGTTCAAACTCGGTAATTCCTTATTTTTTGTTAACTCTTAATTATGATTGATGAAATCTTTATAGGGGTTCAAAAAGGGGCACAAATGCGTTCAAAGATAATTTTCAAGAGTAACGACAACGTTTTCATTATCATGGAGAAACAACTGATTTATTTTTTTAGAAACGTTTTAGCCGTTTACGACGCTGATTCCGCACAAGACATTTTCTCTGAGTATGTTTAATTAATTTATTTCTCTTCATGTGATTTGTGTTTGTGGTTCTCAGCATCGAGGAAGAGGACAGACCACCCCCCGTTTCGAACATTAAAAATTACAAGAGGGCGAGACCGTGCCATCCGCATAAAAAATGCGTGTTAGTATAAATTTTATACAACACATGGGCTAAAAAGTCCCGGACCCAACAAAGAAAACACGGTTTTTTGTGCAAAATTAGCTTTATTCATCAACGTAATCTCCATCAAGAGCAACGCAATCATTCCAGCGCCACTCTAACATTTCAATACCACTTTTGTAGAACGATTTATCTTTTGCCTCAAGATAGGCCTCAGTTTCAGCGATAATATCTTCGTTCGTGCGAAATTTCTTACCGGCGAGCATTTTATATTTTAGATCTTCAAATGCTCCAATAACGCTATATAATATTCACTGTTGATGGTATTTCCCTTTCAAGATATTACACCACGCACCGAGGCCATAAACTTTCCAGCCGATTGTTGTGGTTTCGGGCGCTTTGGACGAGTTTCACCAGTTGCTGACCATTCAGATGACGATAGTTTTGATTCCAGAGTGAAGTGATGTATCTATGCTTCATCCTTTGTCACATGTCGACACAAAAATCCCAGTTTGTTACGTTGAAACATGTCCAAACATTGCTCAGAATCATCAACATGTTCTTGTTTTTTGTCAACAGAGCTTTTTCATAGTCAAATGCTCATGCAATATAAAGCCAACACATTCTTTTGATATCTTTACGATGTCACATGTACATAGCTAACTCACGCAACTTCACTTTTCGATCATTCAAAACGATTTTGTGGATTTTTGTTGATGTTTCCTGGTGTCACCGCCTCATTTGGACGTCCACTGCGTTTTGCATCATCGGTGTCTCTACGACCACATTTGAAGTCAGTAAACCAACGTTTTATTGTTGTTTCTTATGGGGCGGAGTCCTCATAACACTTTTCAAGTCACTGCTTCGCTTGAACGGTATTTCTTCCCATCAAGAAGCAGTGTAAAACTAAAACACGAAATTGTTTTTGATCCATTGTTAACTAACAGGTTTGAAGGTTAGTACTAACTAAAAAAGAGATGAATGCAATAAAACTAGCACCATTTATGAGTTAGGCCCGGGACTTTTCAGTCTATGTGTTATGTTTAGTAGAACGTATCAATGTAATAAAAAATAATGTTTTCTTTAAAGGTATCGTGACAGCTGTCCGAATGTGAAGCCTCCGTCTTGTGGGTAAGTTTGATTTTCGAATGTCTAAAAGGTAAGTTAACGTGGAATAATTGAAGGTGTTTTTCAGGTTCGACACGAAAATGTAAGGATCAATAAATTATGAAGTATATTTGATACAACATAATTTTTCAGGGAACTTAATGTTCAGTACGATACACGGAAAAAGTACGTCAGTTTTATATTTAACGGCATTTATTGAAGACGTTCGTTTCCTTTCAGGTCGGTGCAACCTTATTTAATGGCGGAAATCGTATCGTAAATTATTATTACTACATATTTTATCTAGCTATTATTATATTCTTTTTCCAGAGAAAATGACAAATCACGAGTGTACAAAACAAAAGAAATAGAAGGAGGAAGGTCTGGTTTTTTATGTGTGCTTTTTCTCTCACGATCAATTTATAAGTATTCCGATGTAATAGATGTGAGTGATAATTTTATTTTTTAGGCAGTCCATTAACAACTCAAAAACGAATCCTTCAACTAAAACTCTCCAATTTGCGTATGTTCATTGTTTACAAAAATCAATATAACCATCGTCATCATCAACAATAACAGTTTGAATTTTTAGCGAGATTTTAAGTCAAGCCATTGCTAATCAGTATGTTTTTTTTTTATTACTCACACTAATATAGTTTACAGTTACTTGTTTTTACAGAGATTCATTTGAAATCGAAGACGATGAAACGTAAAATTTCTTAATCGTCTTTCAATATTCTAACCTTACATGTTTTTACTTGTAGCAGCGGAGATCGTCTTTATCTACTAACCGAAATTATATCGTGAGTTTGTACAATGCATTACGCTTTTAAAAACATTTAATTTGATAATTTTTAGGGAGGAATCTGAAGAGTACGTTATATTTTTCAATGGATTTTTCCACACGCGTTTAAATTAAAGTAGAAAGATTTTGAACTTGTGTTATTCATACCGATTTGTTGAAATGTCGTGAAATAATAATAATCATGAAAACAAAGTCCAAGAATTTTCTAGGCTAACAAACACATTGCGCGATTAAATTAATTATTTTTAGGGACGGACCATCCAACATTTTCAAATTTAAGTTTTCGTATGTTTGATACAATCCAATTTGGACGAACTTAAGTTTTATTTTTTTCAAGGGGTATCCGAGATTCGATTTTGATTAAGCCACAAAAAAAGTATGGTTACGGTCCAGGAGGGTATGTTTCCATATTTTATAAAAATTACCATTTCGTTCATTTCATTGTTGTTATTATTAATATCATTATTATTATTATTATTATTATTACAGCAAAGATGATATAATAAGTTTATCGACAATTAGGTAAGTTGTTATGCATTTTATACGAAATTTTCCTTGAACTGATTTTATTTTTACAGCGAGAGCTTAAGTGAATCACTTCTCGAGTATGTCTAATTTTTTTAATTCATTTTTTATCACAAGACACGTTTACGTTCATGTTTCAGAGACAGACAAAGTATTTCTGTTATGAAGTACGTGAAGTATATTTCAAGAATGCTTTAGCATTTTTTATGAAATTTGTTCAATTTTTCAGCGAAAGGAGCAGTATAGCACCACTAACGTACGCTGTTTTTGTTACTGTTATTGTTTGTACAAGACACTTAATTTTCGTTTATACTTTAGAGACAGGAGAAGTGTATCATCGACACGGTAAAAGTTTTTAAGTTTGGTTTAAACATTCATATTTCTTCGTTTTGCAGCGATGGAAGAAGTATATCACCTGCTGCGTAAGTGGTGTCAGCTTTATTTCAAGCAATAAATGTCGATTGTTTGTCATTTTCAGTGAAAGAAAAAGTATTACACCTGGATCGTAAATTCGTTAATATAATTTCCACCAAAATATATTACAAATTGTATTTATTTTTAGCAACCGTCGAAGTAATGTATTTCCTGCGGCGTAAGCGTTCGCTTATGTTTAAATTTGTAATGGATAATGAATTATTTATTTTTCAGAGATAGAAGAAGTATATCACCTGGGTATGAGGTTTAGATGCTTGTTTCGCTCAAGACAATAAAATAATTATTTTTAAGAGATGGAAGAAGTAGTATTTCACCTGCAGCGTAGGTTTTATGTTATATTCATTTGTATGTAATCTCATTTATATAATGATTACTTGTTAATGTATTTTATGTAAAATATTGAATATTGAGTGTTTAATTTTCAGTGAAAAGAAAAATATAATACCTGGATAGTACGTTTACATATCCACTTTCTATTAATCAGTAAATAATTGATTATTTTTAGTGAAAGTAGAAGTAGTATATCACCTATAGGGTATGCTTATAAAATTTTTAAATAATGGTTTGAAAATTGTTTATTTTTCAGTGAAAGAAATAGTATAGCCCCTGGAGAGTATGTTCACATATTTACTTTCTTTTGAACAATACGTTATTGATTATTTTTTAGTGCTAGTAGAAGTAGTATATCTCCTGGAGCGTATGTTAGCCTAATTTTATAAATTATAGTAAGTTAATTTTTTTTTTCAGAGATAGAAGAAGTATATCACCGGGATAGTATGTTTGTTTATACATTTGCTAGGTACCAGCCAATAAAATATGTATTACATATTTTCAGTGAAGGGAGACCTAGTGTTTCAGCTGCTGCGTATGTTGATATATTTGTCTATCTAATCTATCGAATGTTAATTATTTATTTTTCAGTGAAAGGAAAAGTATAACGCCTGGATAGTATGTTTGCATTTTTGTTTTTACTGATCAATACATTATTGATTACTTTTCTAGTGATAGTAGAAGTAGTATATCTCCTGGAGCGTATGTCATGATGTTTTTCTTTAGTAATAGTCTATGCTTATTGTTTTCTTCTTCAGAGACAGAAAAAGTATATCTCCTGGCTAGTATGTTTACATATTTACAAAGTATCAGACACTATAATATTTATTACACATTTTCAGTGATGGCAGAGCTACTGTTTCAGCTGCTGCGTATGTTGATGTATTTGTTATAATCTATCGAATGTTAATTATTTATTTTTCAGTGAAAGGAAAAGTATAACGCCTGGATAGTATGTTTGCATTTTTGTTTTTACTGACCAATACCTTATTGATTACTTTTTTAGTGATAGCAGAAGTAGTATATCTCCTGGAGCGTATGTCATGATGTTTTTTTAGTAATAGTCTATGCTTATTGTATTCTTCTTCAGAGACAGAAGAAGTATATCTCCTGGCTAGTATGTTTACATATTTACAAGGTATCAGACACTATAATATTTATTACACATTTTCAGTGATGGCAGAGCTAGTGTTTCAGCTGCTGCGTATGTTGATGTATTTGTTATAATATATCGAATGTTAATTATTTATTTTTCAGTGAAAGGAAAAGTATAACACCTGGATAGTATGTTTACATTTCTGCTCTTACTGGCCAATACACTATTGATTATTTTTCTAGTGATAGTAGAAGTAGTATATCTCCTGGAGCGTATGTCATGATGTTTTTTTTTAATAATAGTCTATGCTTATTATTTTCTTCTTCAGAGACAGAAGAAGTATATCTCCTGGCTAGTATGTTTACATATTTACAAAGTATCAGACACTATAATATTTATTACATATTTTCAGTGATGGCAGAGCTAGTGTTTCAGCTGCTGCGTATGTTAATGTATTTGTTATAATCTATGGAATGTTAATTATTTATTTTTCAGTGAAAGGAAAAGTATAACACCTGGATAGTATGTTTGCATTTTTTCTTTTACTGGCCAATATACTATTGATTATTTTTCTAGTGATAGTAGAAGTAGTATATCTCCTGGAGCGTATGTCATGATGTTTTTTTTTAATAATAGTCTATGCTTATTGTTTTCTTCTTCAGAGACAGAAGAAGTATATCTCCTGGCTAGTATGTTTACATATTTACTAGGTATCAGACACTATAATATTTATTATACATTTTCAGTGATGGTAGAGCTAGTGTTTCAGCTGCTTCGTACGTTGATGTATTTGTTATAATCTATCGAATGTTAATTATTTATTTTTCAGTGAAAGGAAAAGTACAACGCCTGGATAGTATGTTTACATATTTACTAGACTACTACTACTACTAGACACTATAATATTTATTATACATTTTCAGTGATGGCAGAGTTAGTGTTTCAGCTGCTGCGTATGTTGATATATTTTTTCTAAAGTGTTGCTTATTAATTATTTATTTTTCAGTGAAAGAAAAAGTATCACACCTGGACTGTATGTGAATAAATTTATTTTCCATAGAATATAATTATTGATTATTTTTAGCGATAGTAGAAGTAGTATATCTCCTGGAAAGTATGTGTACATTTTTTCTCGTACAATATAGAATTTCAATTGTTTATCTTGCAGAGACAGAAGAAGTATATCACCTGGATAGTATGTTTTATATATTTGCTATGTACGAAAAAACAAATTATTAACTACTTGCCTTCAGTGATGGTAGGAGTAGTGTATCACCCGCAGCGTATGCTTATTAGAGTTTAAATTATTCAATTTTAATAGTTTATTTTTCAGTGAAAGAAGAAGTATATCACCTGGATTGTATGTTTTATATATTTGCTATGTAGCAGGTAATAAAAATATTTACTACACATTTTCAGTGATGGCAGAAGTAGCATATTACATGCAGCGTATGTTTGTAATTTTTTAATGAAACATTCAGTATGTAATGTAGAGATTTACTTTTCAGAGAAAGGAAGAGTGTTTCAGCTGGATAGTATGTTTTTAATTTAATTTTGGATAAAACAAAAATTACTGCTTCTTTTTCTGTCAGTCGAAGTAGCGTGATTCCAGGAACGTACGGTTTTACCTAACAATATTAGAAAATAAATTATTAATTACCATATTTTAGTGATAGAAGCAGTATATCACCTGTAGCAGCGTAAATTTTCAAATTTTCCGGGTGCGCTATAACATCATCATCTCCAGTGTTTTAATTTTCAGCGAGAGGAAAAGTATTACGCCTGAATAGTAAATTTACATTCTTCACCATATGATTATCAATAACCATTTACTTTCTAGCGACAACAGCAGAATGAGTGTGTCCCCTGAAACGTATGTTTGTATATTTGTTTATGTATTAACTATTAAAATGGAACCGTTTTTTAGAGATAGGAGAAGTTTATCACCGGGATTGTATATCTAACACATATTAAGCAGAGAACATTGTAAATTAATTATTTTTTAGTGATGGAAGAAGCAGCGTGTTACCTGGGACGTATGTTTTTTTTTTTAATTTGTGTGCATATTCTCCTACATTACACACATTAACTGCATCACTTTTAGCGAAAGAGCAAGTATGTTATTGGAAGAGTACGTTTACCTGTTTGTTTCTCAATGAACTACAAACTGCTAAATAATTTTTTTAGTGAAGATATAGCAACAATCTCCTGTGGTATTTCTACATGTGAATGGAAAAATAAAACTGTTTAGTGAGTTTGCATGTTTGTTTATTAGATGATAAATTAGACGGAATATTATTTTTCAGCGATAGAAAAAGCGTAGCAGCTGGAATGTATGTTTGCACGTTCATTTTTTTTTGCAATAGATAATAAATCATTTTTCAGCGGCAGTAGAATGAGCATGTCTCCTACAACGTACGTTGTTGCATCGTGAGCATTTCAATGATTATTAATCAATTTACTATTATTTTCAGTGACAGAAGAAGTATATCACCCGGGTAGTACGTTTATGTTTATGGTTTACGATGCATTATTAATTGTTTAAATTTAGCGACGGAAGAAATAGCATATCAGCTACAATGTATGTTTGTTTTTCATAAAATGTTTTAAATATCGACTGGTTGTTTTGCAGCGACAGAAGAAGTATCTCAGCTGGATAGTAAGTGTAAATGTTTTTATGTGCTTGATAATAAAATAATTATTCATCAGTGACAGTAGAAGTAGTATATCTCCTGGAAAGTATGTGTACGTTTTTTCTTGTACAATATAGAATAGAAAATTAAGTAATTTTCTTTTCAGCGAAAGGAAAAGTATTACACCTGGATAGTAAATTTGCATAATTACGTTATTCGAGACATTGATTTATTATTTATTTTTCAGTAATAGTAGAAGTAGTGTATCACCGGTGGCGTATGTTAAACTTTATTATTAATTACTAAATGTCAACTATTATTAATTTTTTAGCGATAGGAAAAGTATTATACAAGAATCGTATGTTCTCGCCGTTTTTAATGTGATATAAATTACCGTTATTTTTTTAGTGAGAGTAGAAGTAGCGACAGTGTATCCCCTTCAGAGTAAACCTCTCTGTATGCTGCTTTATATTAAATAAAAATTCGTTTTTTTAGTGAAAGAAGAAGCATTTTACCTGAATAGTGTGCTTACTAGTTTTCCATACTAAGTGACAATAAATTATTATTTATTTTCAGCGATGGAGTAAATAATATTTCTCCAACGTATATTTTATTAACTTCCTTCTAAAATATAATTAATCAGATATTGATTTGTAGTGAAAGAAAAAGTATAACACCTGGCTAGTATGTTCACAAATTTATCTTCCATTGGGTAGCAACTTATTAATTGTTTTTTCAGTGATAGCAGAAGTAGTATATCACCTGGAGCGTATGTTTATATGATTTTGTAAAACACTGAATGCTGACAGTTCCGTCTTTCAGAGATAGAAGAAGTATTTCACAGACGGTGTATGTTTCATTTTCTTATTTTTTTTTTCAGAAAAACATTGAATAGCTAATTTTCAGTGAAAGAAGAAGTATATCCCCCGGATAGTATGTTTATAAATTTATTTTCTAGTGGACAATAATTTATTAATTGCCTTTTAGCGAAAGTAGAAATAGTATATCACCTGGAGTGTAGGTTGGCATGATTTTATAGAGATTGAATGATGATCGTTTTATTTTTTAGAGATAGAAGAAGTATTTCACCCACTACGTATGCTTTATTCTCTTCTTTATAGGACTGCATTGATTAAACATTATTTTCCAGTGAAAGGAAAAGTATATCTATACCTGGGGCGTATGTTTTTAAATTTGTAGAAAAAATTGAATGCTGGTTCTTTGTTTTTAGCGAAAGGAAAAGTATAGCACCTGGATAGTATGATTATAAATTTACTTTCTATTGGGCAGCAACTTATTCATTGTATTTCAGCGACAGTAGAAGTAGTATATCACCTGGGACGTATGAATGTTTTTTCTTATAAAAAATTAATTGTTAATTGTTCGTTTTTCAGTGAAAGAAAAAGTGTAACACCTGGATAGTATGTTAATTTATAAACTTTTCGTTCCGCAGCAATTAATTAATGCTTTTTTAGCGATAGTAGAAGTAGTATATCACCTGGAACGTATAATTGTTTTTTTTTTTTTTCTAAAAAACGACTACTGATTGTCTGTTTTTCAGTGAAAGAAAAAGTATAGCACCTGGGTAGTATGTTTATAAATGATTAAAATTTCTGATGAATATTATGTATATT
The DNA here is from genome assembly GCF_024364675.1 of Aethina tumida. Classification (NCBI taxonomy): domain Eukaryota; kingdom Metazoa; phylum Arthropoda; class Insecta; order Coleoptera; family Nitidulidae; genus Aethina; species Aethina tumida. Next base: position 79,946,727 of record NC_065435.1, read on the forward strand.
GTTAATGTCTTTTCAGCGATAGCAGGAGTAGTATATCACCTGGAGCGTATGTTTGTATTTTTTATAAATCATTAGATGTTGATTATTTATTTTTTAGTGAAAGAAAAAGTATACCAGCTGGATAGTATGTTTAAAATTTTCTTTCTATTTCGTAGCAACTTATTATTTTTTTAGCGATAGTCGAAGTAGTATGTCACCTGGAACGTATGTTGTTATGTTCTTTAGAAATTATATAATGGTAACCGTTTTGTTTTTCAGAGATAGGAGAAGTATTTCACCAGCTATGTATGTTTTATTCTCCTCTTTCTGGACCATTGACTAGTTATTATTTTTCAGAGAAAGAAAAAGTACAACACTTGGATAGTATGTTTACAAATTTACTTTTTATTAGATCTCAACTTATTTTTTTTTTTTTCAGTGATAATAGAAGTGGCATGTCAGCTGAAGCGTATATTTGTATGTTTTTATAAAGCATTGAATACTGATTTTTTGTCTTGTAGTGAACGAAAAAGTATAGTGCCTGGATAGTACGTTTAATTTAAAATATATATATATATATATATATATATATATTTTGTTGGGTTATTAAATTAATTGTTTTTAGCAATAGCAGGAGTAGTATATCACCTGGAGCGTATGATTCCGTTTTCTAGATAAATAACAAAAAAATGATATTTATTTTTCAGCGATAGAAGAAGTATTTCACCCAGAGTGTATATTTTATTTTATTTATTTATTTAAAACTTAATACTATCTATAAATTTTTCAGTGAAAGGAATAGTGTAGCACCTGGATAGTATGTTTACAAATTTATTTTCTATTGGACAATAAATTCTTAATTATTCCTTATGCAGCGACACCAGAAGTAGCTTTTCACCTGCAGTGTATGTTTTTATATAAAATACTGAATGTATAAAGTAATGAATTGTGTGTTTTTAGAGATAGAAGGAGTATATCACCGGAATTGTATGTCTACATGTTCGTTTTGTGAAAAGAAATAATAAATTGTATATTGATTATTTTCCAGCGATGGTAGAAAAAGTACATCAGCTGCGGTGTACGTTTTATTATTTTCTATTTTGCATTAAATATATGATATAATATTTCAGCGAAAGAAGAAGTCTTGGACCTGGATAGTAAATTTACCATATGTTTGATTTGCATGGGATGATGCGTTACTGACATCATATTTTTCAGCGAAAGAAGAAGCTTATCACCTATAACGTACGCTTCCTTATTGTTGTCTTTATTATCCAAAAGAAATAATGTTTAAATGATTATTTCAGAGAATCGAAAAGTGTTGTGTCTTTAAAGTTGGTAACATTCATTATTACATATAAAAATTATTCAATGTAAAATGTTGTAGCAACAGGCAAAGTGCGGTGACATTAAAGTATGTTTATACACATATGTCACATCATATATCGTATAGTATAAAATCTATAATTGATTTATTTATTTTTAGTACAAAACAGAGCATCCCAGTATTAAAGTATGTTATTATTAATTTCGTATAAACGTAAATATTAAATTGATTTGTAAATTTTTCAGCGAGAGAAAAAGTGTGATGTCACCGTACGTTTGTTTTTGATTTAAATGAGGTATATTAATTTATGACTTTTTAGCCCTGACTACACTGTGCCAACAGATCGGTAAGGATTTTTAATTTAGTATTCATAAAAAGTTTTCATTTCATTCATTTTTAGTCAATCTATGAGGTATGTTATTAAATTAGCTCTTATAAAGATAGAAAAGTTATACGATATACATATTCCAGGAAATCAAGAAGTATAATGATTTCGGAGTATGTTTTTAATATCATTACCATATTAGTAACAACTTTAATTTTTAATTTGACTTTTAGCAATGTAAAAAGCAGCACTATTATAGAGTATGTTGTTTCACGAATGATAAAACACCAATTTAAAAATTATTTTATTTAACTCCTAGCGATAGAAAAAGTGGTATGTCTCTACGGTAGGAAATGTTTTTATGATTGTGCCCACACTAATTTAAACATCTTTCAATGACAGGCAAAGTGTATCGTCGATGTCGTATGAATGTTACTGGTGCGTTTCTAGTCGGTGCCATGCAGAGTAGATTTATAGCTAATTAAACATAAAATTCTACTTTTCTATATATAGAATTATAGACTATATTTTTTGTTTTTTAGTGAGCCGGACATCGGACCACCTAGGTAATTCACATACGGCCCATCTGGCCCATCTGGCCCTTTCGGCTTTCTTTACCTAAATAATATACGTATTGTTCCATACGATTTATAGCGAGAGGAAAAGTATAGCACCTAAGTATATTTGTTTCTAATAATATTACATATTAAAGTTTATATTATTATTAAATAATTTTTAGCGAAAGGAGAAGTATATCGGCAAGGTACATATTTATTTAAATCCACCTAAAAACATATTCAACCAAATGAATGCGTATAATTTAAAGCGACAGGAAAAGCGTTGCAACTTTGGGGTATATTATATTTATATTTTATGCATTCGCATTCATTTATAATTTCATTTTCTAGGGAAAGAAAAAGTTTAATATCAAGGTATACTTTTACATTTTTTTTATATTCAAAGTTTATAGATTAAGATAATTTTTAGCAAAAGTGTAGCAACCATGGGGTATGTTTTATTTAAATTTTTCTTTCTTTAAAAATATTCATAGATCTATTTTTCAGAGAAAGAATGAGCATTACACCAAGGTAAGTTTTTCTGTTTTATTTAATATATACATATTGTGTATAAAATGCAAATTTCAGCCAGAAGAAAAGTGTAGCATCCATGAGGTATGTGCCACTTTGTTCGTTTTTATTTCATCAGAAGTAATCAAGACCTAGTTTTTTGCAGCGAGAGAAAAAGTATATCACCAAGGTAAATATTTTTTTGATATTTTCTATTAATGCATCATTACAATAATCGATCATCAATCAATTATTTGATAGATTTTTTAATTAGAGTATAAAAATATCATATGTCATATCATGTTTTATGATTTACGCGTTTATTGTATTAAATTAATTTTCAGCGAGAGGAAGAGTGTCTCCACTTTAAAGTAAACGTCACACAGTTTCCATAAAACCATTATGATTTGTTTGTTTTCAGTGAAAGGAAAAGTATCGCGAGTTTAGGGTACTTATGTTTGAAATGCCCGTAACAAAAGCATTAATTTGATTTTGTTTTTAGCCAGAGAAAATCAGTTTTGGCATCACCAACGTATGATTTTAAATTCATTCTCAAGTACAATTATTAGGTGTTTAATTCATATTTCAGTGACAAGCAGAAATGTGCAAGGCAACCGTAAGATTTGTCATGCTTACTACGTTGGGAAATTAAATTTCCATTAATTTTCCTTTACAGCTTTAAACAAAGTATATCCACTGGAGAGTACGTGCTGTTTATTTGTTGTTGTTGTATAAATAATTAATTTATTCATTTTAGCGATAGAAAAAGCATCTCGGCTTCGAAGTATATCTTTTAAAATGTTTAAATGAATTATACACATTGAAAAATGCACGTTTCAGGAAAAGTTCCGTTTTTGGTGAAACAAAATCAAAGTATGTTTTTAATTTATATTATTTTATGACTACTATTTTTAATTACAGACCTAGCAGCAAAAGATCTGGAGGTTTAGTTAAGCGAGAGTAAGTTTTATCATTGTATTTGTTGTATAATATAGGTGCATGTATCAATAACAACCATTGTTGCCAGCAATTCAATAAATAATAGCGCTGGAAGAGACTCTGTGTAAGTTGTAATTTTTCAGCAGAATACAAAAAATTAATAATGATTAATTTTTAGTGGTTTCCAAAGAGCTTTGATGGAAAAATTGTAAGGATTTGATTGATGTTATTAAATTTATTTTATATTTATATTTCATTTTCATGTCTTCAGAGAACGTAAAAAAACAGAAAAGTTATGCAAGTATGTTTTATTGTGATCTTGTAAGTTTCTAAGAATTTAATAAAATATTTTGATTGTTTTCCAGTTGTCGTAATGCCCCCTATTGGTAAATATTCAATTCTTTAATCAGTTTCTTTTATTTAATTAAAACATAAATATTTTTAGCCGTTGTTATTGGAAAGTAGTAAGGATTTACACATATTATTTTTTTTTTTTCAATTTTTTCATTCATTAAATATTCCTTATTCTCAGATTTGGAATCCAATTTGGTACTGAAGAACAATGAAACGAAAATACACATTTTAATAAGCGACACAATTTCAATGATCAATAATAAAATTAAATACGTTATAATTTTATTTTGTTTAATTGAATTGAATCATTTGTAATCTTGTGAATTTTCGAAGTTATCTCTAAAATATAATCACAACGGGAACATCCTAAAAATACCTTGAAACAACGCAATAAACACAAGCCAAATATCACCGTTGGTAAAATGTGTTTACATTAAATGTAAACATTAACAGAGTTTTCGGTGCAAAAATAAATCACTCGTTCGCAAAACTCAGGTGAGAAACGATGGAGTCCGGACAAAGCGAGGATCAAAAACGAAATTATCGCGTCGGCCTTCTCAAGTTTTTTAGCATGGATTCCGACTGGAATTTAAACTACGATGCGCCCGTCTTTCCGAAGAGTGTCTGGGGCAAACAGCTCATGTTCAAGATAGTGGAATTGGTAAATTAGTTAATTAATTATATATAGATATTCATATAGATATGAAATTGTTTGTTGTTGTTTCAGATTGTTTCCTGTGTGGGCGCCGGATTGTACTCGGAAGGATCGAAAATAACGCAGCAGGATTCGATAAGTGCCCTAACGTTTCCGTACGTCGTTTTCGGCAGCTTCTTCATCATAACGAGCATCGTCATTTTGAGTTACATGCTGGGCTACGCGATGCCGGACGTACTCGTCAGGATTTTCAATTCTTTGGCGACGATTTTGTACTTTATATCCGGTACAGTGAATCTCTATATTTGGGTAGCGAAAAGAAACTCCGCTGACAATGGAGATTCAATGAAATTTTTACTGGCTGTTTCGATGGTTCATTATTTTGTTGCCTTCATTTATGGTATCGATGCATTTATTAGTTATAGGAAGGCTATTATTTTTGAGGAGTTAAGTTGAATTGCAGATTTTATTGAATTGAGAAATGTGAGCTTGTTTGTTATTGATATATAGGCCATGTAATAATGGAATTGATTACTGAACTTAAGAAATCATGTAGCAACAAGCGCGTACGTACTGATGTTTGTCTTTGCAATTACGAAATAGGTGATAACCGCTTTATCACAAATTACGAAAACAAAAAACGTAAAAATTAACGATTTAATTACGTAAAATTTCTCATAAAATGTTAAGTTGCGTTGTGAAATAAATTATTAATCTTGTGTACGAATTTCAATCACAAATTTCCCAGTATATCTTAATCTACGCCCATGTTGTAACCAGTGTGGCCGGCCATTCGGTAAACCGACTTTCTTGGGTCTAAGACGATTTTGGAGTGCTCGTTTTCGTTCACTACGTTCGGCACGGATCGGTTTCCGAATCGAAACACGTATTAAATAAGATTTGCGATCGGTATTACTTGACGACCTGCGTTATTAGGATAAAATTTTGAAGTCGGTGTGAATATAGAACATTTTTGTTTCAATTTAATTATCTGAAATTAATAATATAAATAATAAATATTTATTTATGTTTAAATTAATTGTAAAAATATATTATATAATTATTAAAATAATCTAAATACAATAAAATAATTCTGAGAGAAATGCTATGATTTTAATTTCAAACACAATTTTATTAATTAACTAAGCGTCTTCTGAATATCAATATTGTTCACCGTACAAATTGTTCATTAAATTGTAAATTATTTAAAACAAATGTGCATATTGCAAATACATAATATATTTAATCTAATTATTAGAAATAATTATATAGTTACAGAATAAGTAAATGTTAAAAATTAATAATATATTTGTAGAAACATTATTGTAGATATCATATTAAGCATTTTGATTGGACAATAAAATAAGAATACACATTTATTTTGTATCTAAAGTGTGAAAAATAATATTCAATTATAAAATTACTGGTAAAGGTTAAACATTAGTATTTTTTAGAATAAATTTGGTATTAAATATCCATTAATACCACAGCACGACTGGTTCAATAATATTAATAATAATAAGAAGAAGAATTTAGCTCAAGTTAGTGAAAACCAAAAGAGAAAATTTCTTTTATATTGGAAGAACTTTTTCAAATTTTTTACAGAATTATTAAGAATTTATTTAATTGAACTGATTTCAAATGTTAAAATTAAATAAATATATTGATTAAATTAATTTAATAAAGAAACATTTTATAAATTGAAATAATTTACTTTTATATATTATAGAAATAGAATACATGAAAAATAATTAATAAAATATGTCAGTATTAGTTTGATATCTACATAAAACAAGTGAAAAATTCCAGAATTTATATTTAATTTATTAATAAAATAGTTTATTATTAATAATAATAATTATAATAATAACAGCAATTTAGTTCAGATTAATAATATTTCTGGTAAATGTTAAACATTTGTTCTTGACCTCTAATTTTAGACGTTGCACATCTATTTGGTATAGAGTTTATTAATTTTACATTACGACTGGTTTAATAATAATAATAACAATTTAGTTCAGGTTAATAAAAATTTAAAGAGAAAAAAAAAACTTCTTTTATATTAGAAAGACTTTTTCAAATTATTTACGGAAACATTTTTATTATATTATATTTTTTACGAACTACTTACTGCTCCACAATTTGAGCTCTGTATTTTGGATAATTATTCTTCTATTATTTCTTTAAAGGCAAATTCATCTTGGCATAGTAAACATAACTATTTTCAATATTTCCTTATAACTCTCCTTTTTTATTCAGTATAATGTACACACCAGAATATGAAAAAAAAGCCCCATATTTTGGTGTTTCCACCGTCATGCTCCATAGTATCTATTGTGTTTTCAGAATTATATATACACACAATATATACATCATTTTTTCCTCGCCTAACATAATGTTTTCCAACAGATTCATAAACATTTATTTTTATTTCATCACTAAACAAGATAATGAAGATAACTTCATTTGTTAAGTGTTGTTTCCTTAAAATTGTGACAATGACATATTTAGAATGATTTAATGCATTTGAAATGAATGAGTAATTCTTTTGATTTCGCTATTTAAGTATGAGAATTTCTTCTGGAACGAAATGTTTCGCACGACCCATGTTTACTCCGTTAAATTTTAAAGTAATTCATTATGAATATGTATCACAAATAAAATAACTGAGACAACAACATAAATAAAGACACTATTAATTGTGCGTTTATCAAATTTTCATAATCGGCTGAAACCATTAACGTATTAAAATATAATAATTAATTGAAATGCCTATATTATATTAAATTTGTTAAGAATGCATTATATGTTTAATAAAAATAGATAATTTTATAATATATACAATATTTTATTTTAATCAGTCAAATAAAATTCACATGCAACTTTTTTGTCTGTGTGATTTTTTTTAACTTCTGACACAGAAAAATTGGTTTCTATGCATTCCAAAGATGATCTTTTAATTTTAATAAGAAGATTCTGTTCGCAAAATCCATATCTCGCCATTACTTAACCATACAGAAAATTTCTTTTTACACTCTACAAAAAAGGTATCTTACAATTTTTTCATAGCTCTTGCCGTTTAGAAGATATCGGAGGTCAAAGTTTAACAATTTAACAAAAATTTCCTTTTTACTTCTAAATTTTATAACTCCTAGATAAGTAAATATTATAAAAGGCCCAACATATATTTTCGTAGGAAATTAAACGGTTTCCTGTAGTTGGTGAATCGAATCATTTAGAAGATATTCGGATTCGAATCTCGATGTGTACTGTTTTTAATAATTTTTTAATAAATATTTTAAATTTATCGATTTAAGTCATAAATTTTGAAAATGATCTTAAAAATTTGAGTTATTTTAATAGAAAAACAGTTTCTAAGTTATGTCGTATCTTTTGTTTTGGAATATATTTCCTTCTATTCAATTTTTTTATTTCTTTTCATAATTTTGCTCTTATTACAGTTTACTATTGTGATTTAATATTTTTCAACGTATTTATTTACAAATAAAAAACTTTATTTTTTCTGAAATAGATAATCAATTATCTCAAAATTCATGACTTAAAACGAAATTTTTAGAGTTATTAACCGTAAGAGAAAGACGTTTTTTATAGAGCGTTTTTATTTCCTACAAAGATATATGTTGTGCATTTTATAATATTTATGTACGAGTTATAAACTTTAGAAGTAAAAAAGAAATTTTTGTTAATTCCTTCAAACTTTGACATTCAATATCTTTTAAAGGGTAAAAGTTATAAAAAAAATTGTAAGATACCCTTTTTGTAGAGCATTCAATTTCCTACAAGAAATGTAAATAGAAATTTTTTGTACGATCAACTAATGACGAGATATGGATTTTTCCATATGGAAAACTAAGATGAAGAGGAGCTTGCTATTAAAATTATGACCAATTTAGTCCACCCTATAATAATAATAATAATTTAATACTTTCTATGTTGTGGGATTCGCACCGAGTTTCACATTCCCAAGTTTATGTAATGCACGTGGCACATGGCTCCACGGCAGTTGCGTTTCGATTCAGAAATCGAACCGTGCCGAATTCAAAGGTGTCGAACGTGTCTAACGAAAATAACCAGTTCAAAGAAAGTCTGCTGAATGGCCACACTCGTTGTAACCCCTTATACGCGTGCGCAATTTTATTTCTGTCAAAACCTCAGTCGACTTGTTCTGTCTTAACTTCAAAGCGCAGAGGTTAGTTTGGCGAGTGACAGAGCTGTTATTTAAGAGATAGTACATTTTCGTTTAAAAAATGTGTGAAAACGTGGATTACTCGAGTCCGTATGCGAATTATAGATCGCCGCTGAGCACGAGATATGCCAGCAAAGAAATGCAATACAATTTTAGCGATCAAAAGAAATTTTCAACGTGGAGAAAACTGTGGATCAACTTGGCGAAAGCCGAAAAGGTATGTTGTTGTTTTGCGTAAAACTATATTTCCTCATAAAGGAGATAGGGTTGGTTTCATATAAATTAAATTTCCATTATCTCATGTCTTCTAAAAACTAAATTAAATATAATCTGAAAATAGCTCTAGTTGGTTTTCAACTTAGTCTATTTATTATTATCATTTATTATTGATGTTCAATAAGCTTGTATTGTGGTTTATCGACACATGAATTGAACTCGCTAATTATTTACATCATGTTGAGGAACCTATTTGTCTTAAAAATATTTTCGATGTTTAATCTCAACAGAACTTTTTAGTTGAATGAATGTTGAAAACAAGAACAATAATTTAATTCAAATTTCGATTCCAAATTGTAAATTATAAAATAGTCACAATTAAAATGCTTTTAGGAATTGGGTTTAGATATAACCGATGAGCAAATCAAGGAAATGGAATTTCACATCCACAACATAGATTTCACGGCAGCGGCCGAAGAGGAAAAATTAACGAGACATGACGTGATGGCTCACGTGCATGTTTTTGCCAAACAGTGCCCCAAGGCTGCGCCCATCATTCATTTAGGCGCAACCTCTTGCTTCGTCGGAGATAATACGGATCTTATTATTTTACGGGACGGTTTAGATTTACTTTTGCCCAGAGTTGCTGCCGTCATCAGTAATTTGAGCAATTTTTGCAAAGAGTACAAGTGAGTGTTGACCTACTCCATACATAAATGCATTATCATCGTTATTTTACACATATTATATTTTAGATCTGTCCCTGCTTTGGGATTTACCCACTTACAACCGGCCCAATTGACTACAGTAGGAAAACGAGCTACATTATGGCTATTCGATTTCCTGATGGACGAACGCGCCATAAGGAGAGCAAGAGATGATTTGCGTTTCAGAGGTGCGAAAGGAACAACCGGAACTCAGGCTTCCTTCATGGCCCTTCTCGATGGCGACAGTCAGAAAGTGAGGAAATTGGATAAAAGAGTTTCAGAGCTTTGCGGCTTCGACAAAACGTATCCGGTTACGGGTCAAACGTACACTCGCAAAGTTGATGTTGAAATAGTCGGATGTTTGTCCTCGTTAGGTTCTACCATTCATAAAATGTGCTCGGACCTTAGACTCTTGGCGAATATGAAAGAGATCGAGGAGCCGTTCGAAACAAGTCAAATTGGAAGCTCGGCAATGCCCTACAAAAGGAACCCAATGAGATCCGAGAGGTGTTGCGCTTTAGCTAGACATTTAATGGCCCTTTATTCAAATGCCACCAACACGCATTCAGTTCAATGGTTGGAAAGAACATTAGACGATTCGGCAAATAAACGTTTAACTTTATCCGAAGCGTTTTTGGGCGCTGATGCCGCGCTTATGGTTCTCACAAATATCACTCAAGGTTTAGTTGTTTATCCTAAAGTTATCGAAAGGCGAATCAATCAGGAATTACCGTTCATGTCGGCCGAAAATTTAATTATGGCCATGGTGAAAAAAGGTGGAGACCGTCAAGTCTGCCACGAAAAAATTCGTGTGTTATCTCAGGAAGCTGGAGCACAAGTTAAACAATATGGAAAAGACAATGATTTTTTGGATAGAGTTAGGGCTGATGAATATTTCAGGCCAATTTTGGGCGAGATTGATACTCTTTTAAATCCTTCAACCTATATCGGACGGGCTGTTGAACAAGTCGACGAATTTCTAGAGGAGGAAGTAGAACCTGTTTTGAAATTATACAAAACCATATTGGAATCTCAAAATAAACCTGTTACCTTAAATATATAAATGAAAATTGTTTAATTGTTTGTATGTAATAAAGTTTTATACTGTTATCAAATTTGTTTTTATTATTATTAAAACATATACATATATTTAAAAATGTGAATAAATGGTTTTTAAACTTCAGTAGGGCTGTGTCTGGGTGTTTTCTGATTGGATTTGGAATCCCAATGTTGTGCCAAATATTGAACGTAACCGGGATCTCCGGGACCACTTGGAGGACGTTCATACCTCGTCCTATACTGCAGATATGATGGAGTTGGCTCGATTTCCACTTTTCCATATTGTCCTAAATGTTTATTAAAATATTTATTGCGTATTATTTTTATGAATTCATTAAACAGAAACACGATTCCAGACAGTTTTATTCTCTCTTCATTTTATTAAAACTTCTATTGTTAATCGTGTTAGTGTTATAAAATTATGTTATGAACATGATTGTAATAATGTTAATATGTGTTAATGAATGTTTAAACTTAGAATCTGTGTCCGAATGAGGAAAATGTTCTACCCTTTCTGATTTGACTCCAAACGGGCGAATGAGTTTCCATTCTTGGAGGTATGTCGTCGACTTCATCGGTTCCAGAATCCGCCGAATCAGCGTCTTTACCGTAAATTCCGAAACGTTTTGGCACATCATCGGACATCCTTTTATATCCTGAAACGACAAATTAAATAGTATGTATCAAACATAACACACATAATTGCAGATACACTGACATCATCAAATGTTATTAAAGATGAATCACTGTTTTGATTCATATATGAAAAAAATTGATGTGTATAAGATATTAAAACAAAAACCTTCTTCCTTTCGATGGCTCTCATCGTGCTTTTTCAAATGTTGACTTCCATTATTCTTTATATCTTCTTTCTTTTTTTTTTCGATGTCCAACATTCCTTCATTTCTCTCAACTTCTTTTTCGATTTCCAAGACCTGTTCTTTAATATTTATAGGTTCTCTTGTGGTGATAATAATTTTTTCTCTTTTGTCTTTCTCTTTTTTTGCTCTGGGTCCGCCTAAATCCAACAGGAACAACAGACCTTCTAAAAGAGTCAAGGTACCTATAACCGCTGCATTGTCTACCAAATCTGGAGGCACCTGATCTAATGCCGCGAATTCTAAACTGCCTGTAATAATTGTGACACATTAAATTAATTAAAACTAATTACTAGATAGATTAAAGGTCGTATCCTCGACCTGTGAAAAGATATAAACATTTACCGATTATTATAAACAAAATCGCACCGACTCCAAGCAACAAACACTCCGTGATTCTTCTTCGGGTGGGTAGTTCTTTAAAGAGACGACCGAAAAATAATGCAGCAGTTATGATGACGTAACCACCGTACGTTGCGTCTGCAACTGCAGCCCCGACACGATCCCAAGTTACGTTGTTGAGAAGACTCCATTCTCTTGAAAGTCTCTGAAGGTAGAGGAAAAGTCTTGAAGCTTCGTCGTCAGTAATTCGTTTATAGATTAAACATGCTACTGAAAGTACCTAAAAATTAATATTTTAGTTTGTTATTGAACATACCATTAAGTTGTTCGTTGACCGTTAAAAAAATTGCAGCGGTTAAGAATGTGTGAAATGAAAAAACAATAGTCTTAAGGATGGACGTTCTCATACATTGTTTAACATAAATTTTAAACAATACGTCGACTTTTCACTTGCCTTTTAAAATTAATAAACATTAATATCTCTTACCAATTCCACCAGTTTTAGCAATGTCCATCTGTCGAAGTTCACCCCCATTTTATTTATTAATTTTTAAAATGCAGATGCCCTTTAGTTACCACACATTCTTCTGTAAATTTAAAATACAATAAATAGAGTGGCTTAATTTAATTCTGTGAATTCAGTTTCACTTCACCTTGAAACAAAATAAATTATGCAATGTAACAAAAACCATTATCTCATTGAAAATATGTGAGTTTACACTTTGTATGAATTTTTATAAATACACAACCCCGTCTGGTGAACTTAATTTAGTTCGTGTAATTAATATAATTAAAATTATTAAATCACACCTATGTATTGTTTCCAGAATATTTATAATAATAAAAGTTAATAATATCTATAGTTTATAATAACAGAATAAAACAAGACCAAAAAAGACAATATGATTGAATTAGAAAAAGAAAATAATAATAAATATAAATAAAACACAATCAGTGCAGTTTATAAAACAAACTAATAATACACGGGCACAAGTCGAAAAGCAGAACTCAATAATAAACGCACCGCACAAACATCATCTTTAAATTAGTTCGTGTAATTATTATAATTAAAATGATTAAATCACACCACCTATGTATTTATAATAGTAACAGTTATAATATCTTTAGTTTATAATAATACAATAAAACAACACCAAAAAAAAAAAAACAATGTATTTAAATTAGAAAAAGAAAATAATTAAAAACTTCTGTTTTAATATTGAAATTGATTAATAAATGAATTTATTTACCTTGTGTTAATGAATAAATAAAACACAAGCAGTGCAGTTTATAAAACAAACTAATAATACACGGGCACAAGTCGAAAAGTAGAACTCAATGATAAACGCACCGCACAAACATTATCTTGTTCATATGTTGGTATCTAAACGATAAATGGACAAGGTAGGAAACGTCCATGGGTTTATGGTTACCACTATTCTTGAGTCATGGACAAATTTCCTATGCAACTTTCGACCTGTACAATTAATGGTTATGTTACACTCCATCAAGTAGTCTTAATTGGATGAAATCTTCAATTGGAATGGAACTGAATCGTGTCTGGATTATTAAAAATAATTCTATTTATAATCATCCTTTTCGGATCTTTAAATCCATCAATTGCTGTTGTTGTTGTTGTCGGTTCCCTTTATTTTATTCGTACATACATAAAACAATGAAGACGTAATGACATATACGAATAAAGTGAGGTCGTATATTATTATGTAACATATCATAATCCTTGTTATGATCTCACGTTCTTATTTACAAAGATTCGAATTTAATTTGGAACATTTACGTGTCGTGCTTTTCGTGGCGAATTAAAACAATTAAAATGTTGGAAATCATCATTTTGTACTTGAACTGTTTCAATGAATGTCACCTTTGTTGCGTCGATGTGTTAAAAATGGTGCAAGTAAAATTAGTACAAAAGTGTAAAAAGTTATTATTGACGAAATATGATTTTAAATAAACGCTTTGTTTTTAAGTGGAGAAAATAACATCGTCGTTAATACTACGAAAACATATTGTTTTCGTAGTATTAACAACGTTTTATATCCAATATCGATATATGTATTAGTCTCAATGCTTTTGTAAATTAAACAGGTCCTTACTATTCCTTTACCATATTCAATAAAAAATTGTTCCTTGAAAATAGTTAATTTTATTGATGTGACGAATAAATGGGTCTTCTAAGTTCAAGATATTCAACAAAATATTGTTGTGCTTTTACAATTCAACATATAACAAAATATTTTATATTATACCAAATGCTTTAAAATTCATCTAAGAAATACCGATTTAGAGAAATTTTTATAAACTTTTCCTGTTAATTTAACATTTGAGGAGAATAGAATAAATAAATTAATATTTATTAATTCTGAAACAAAATAAAATAATATTAAATAATTAAAATGTGTACAAATTATAATTACAAAGCATAAGTCTAAGTTAACTTTAGATGTAATTAGACATCAATAAATAATTTTTATTGAATCTTATATTTGAATTTTAAAGAGAATAAAATAATATTTACTAAGTTTGTAATATAAAATAATATAGTTAAATGAGTGTAACAAATTTTAATTAAAAAATAATATATTATATTTCTAACTAAATATAATTCTGTTATCAACTTACCTCAAAATGGTCTTCACAGTGATATCTAGCGCTCGTTGATGAAACTTGAATATTTTTTCGTAACTTCGCATTCTTTGAAACACACAAATGTTTTTGTTGATGTAGTAAGTTTCACAAAACATTACCTCTATGTATTATAGAGTTCTTTTAATATTTATTTTGAATACACACAAAGATGACGTCAGTAATTTGATACACGCTTCCAAGATCGTCGTCTATTTTGTTAAATTTATTGGCATTCTCTTCGTTTTCATTAAGAAAAAAATCAAACATTTGTTAATTCAAACCTTCGACAATTCGAATCCCTCTATCACTAGAAAATCTCTTTACATTTCGAACTAAATCAATACATTTTTATGCACTTGGTAATTCGAATGAAAAAATCATCGCAAAGTAAAAAAACGACAAGTTAATTCGAAGTTGCAGAGAGAAAGAGAGAGACAAGTTCAAACTTGTGTCATCGTGCACGAGCTTTTGTTTTTGTAATGATTAGTTTAACACAGACTTCTTCACGAATTGGTTTGTTTAATTAAGTTTCAGTTACTGTTACCCTTTCGTTGGTTGTATACTGACTAAATAAAAGTTTGTGTTAGTTATTAGTCCTAAAAAATATAAATGCTTGACGATTGCTGAAAAGAAGAAGGAGGTGAGAAGAAAAGTGATGTAGTAAAAGAATTTAAGATTCCTCTGAGAACTCTCACAACAATAATAAAGCACAAAGAGAAAATTTATGCTACTCATACTGCTGGAGTACGGAAAGAAATTACTAAAGGTGAATTTCCTCGTTTGGTAGTGTTCATTAGCGGAAACTTGTTAAAGGAAAAAGCAAAAGAGTTCGCGTCTACTCTAGCCATAAAAAAATTTGCGGCAAGTGAAGGATGACTTGCAAATTTCAAAAAGAGAAATGGAGATGTGTTTAAAAAAGTTTGTGGGGAAAGTGGAAGTGTTAATGATGCAGTTTGCTTAGATTGGCATGGTAAATTGAAGACTTTGATTGAAAACTATGATGCCCGAGAGTAAATATGTACGGATCGGAAAAACTTCAACACTCCGCGTTTCCTTCTGATTATCGTGCTAACAAAAAAGCTTAGATGACGACAAAACTTTTTAACAATTTGTTTTTAACAGTCAATGGAGACATGAAACGACAAAAGCGGAAAATTTTACTTTTTTTAGACAATTGCTCTGTCAACAACAGTCCTCCTACATTGTCCAACGTAGAATTCTACTTCTTTCCGCCGAATACAACTTCCAAATTGCCACCATTGGACCAAGGGATCATCCATAATTTTAAGACGGTGTAAGTTTTTTTGACTTTGTTCCGATGGATGAAGATGTTGCTGTTTCAGGTTCGCTAACCGATGGCGAAATTTTATCTGCGACAGATTCAAATGAAAAAAACAACCAAGAAGCAAGATGAGGACGATACATCAGAACCTTTGGCAGAGATGTCAGTTAAGGAAGCAAGAGCCTCATTCGACACCTTACAAAGCTTCTGTCTACAAAACGAAAGTGATGAATAAGCATTTCAGGCACTTTTTCTCTTCAAAAAAGTTATTGAGCAGTCTGAGCAGCAGCAATGTGCTTTGAAGCAACCATTATGAATATGTACATGTATGTATATACCTCTTAGCTTTTGTCATTCAAAAGTAAGTTTTATATCTTTTCGTACAGTTAATATAAAAATAACAATTTTTTTTTTAATTTTTTATTTACTATAAACAACATACACCAATTTTACGTACACATAAATGGGTAGACCGATTCAATATATTTATTTATTTGTTTCGAACAGATTCGGTTTAAAGTTACTCTTTAATCAGAATCTATCTCGTAATCAAATCTGGTCTTCATACATATATAATATAAATCATATAAATTAATAATAATTACTATTATCATATAATAATATATAAAAATTGCAAATCTTATTATTTCGATTTACAATACAAACTATAAAAATAATGGACGGATTATTGTTGGGTCTATAGTACTATAGTACAATGCATACATATATAAAATACAATTTTCTTTTTAATACATGATGATAAATACTCTATAACTATACTTGTGTCAACATTTTTGAATTGTCTTCAAAAGTGCACAATCTCACTGAAATATAAGTGAGCAATTTACGAGTCTTATTACTGGTTTCTATTACTGTGAGCCTGTTCTAAATTAATATACTGCCTAACAAGCCTGGAAATTTCATGGGCCTGTTCAGTCTGTAATCTTGTAACCCTCTGCTGCAACAAATTGCCGCACTTCATATCCAAAAAGAGTGCTCCATCTTCGGAACGGACCTTCCTAGTTGAAATTACTTCGGCAAAAGGCCAGTGTTGGAGAGTTTCGTGATTTACCATGTCCAAGAAATGGACACCGCCACGATTCAGGGCGAGAATATGTTCTTGCCAGTTCTCAATTTCACCTAAGACACGCTTGACGGCAAAGAATGAGCTGCCGAACAAGGGCCAATTGCTAAGAACTTGCAGGACTCTGTGCTTGGCTCTGGAGACCGGAAGACCTACAGCTTGTCCCCAGGAGGTTTGCACCAAGGCCAACCACTGCGGGGGACGGGGTTCTCGGAGTCCCAATACCGGTTTGGGAAGTAGAAATTTAACTTCTTTAATACTCGGAGCGTGAGTCAAGTCGGCAGCTCGATGAAGAAGGGCCGCAATCAACGCCATGTCTCTGACTACACTTGGAGGCAAGTTCGGATTGCCGAGTCTCAACAGCAGACCTTCCAAATAATCGGGGGCGACTTGATTGAATAACACTTCAGTGTAAAGCGGACTAGCATCGTGTTTCAAGGGATGGTACCAAACCGACCTGCAAAATATCAAATAAAAGGGTTGCGCCGCCTTATGCAGCTCCGTCGTCACATCCAAAATATATTCGTCTGCCGCCAAAGGCATAGTGAAAGCATCCCCTTGAACTATACAATAAAGACTGAATTCTTGTTGTTCGGCTTCTGTGGCGACGCCGATAAGGCCGCAGAGTTCTTGGATGACATCCGCGACCACCGTACTACACCTCGTGTTTACAACGCGTTCGGCGCCACCGGGCAAACGGTAAATCTGCCTTCTGGCGCTTCTACCTGCACTGACTGCTGTAACCTCTTCGACGGAGGGTACGTTTTTACGACCTCCACATCTTTGGGTCTTTCTCAGGTTGCTGAGACAAACGGCGGCGGTTCCGTGGCATATTCTTCGACGATCCGAGGCTGCGCTAGATAAATGTTCGCTCAGGAAGGGTAGTAGGTTTTCGGAACACGCGAAATAGGCTGCGACTATCGATAACAGTCTCCAGACTCTTTGACAAGATTCAGGTGATTCGGACTTGTTACTGGTAGTTTGTTTCATCAGTTGACAGTAAACTTCGTCCCTTAATTGGGCATATTTGTGACAATGCTAGAAAAAAAGATTGAGCATTAATTACGAAAGTGGAAAGAGGATTGCCAGGCTTACCATCAATACCGTGTAGACACACTTAACTTCGCTCATGTCCGGCGTGAGAGGTAAATCTCCACAGTAACGAAGGATGCACTCGAAGCACTCGATGGCGAGGGGTATCAGTTCTGGCTCTTCTAATCTCAGTAACGGACCGTCGATTGGTACTCCTTGCCATTTTATCAAATCCGTTTGCTGTTTCCATGTCCATTCTTTGCGTTTCTCCTTCGACTTCATCGAGGAGTCCATTTTCAACAACTCCAAACTGAAGCAAACAAACAAAAACATTTTGGTCAAATTTTTACTATACTTATTTCACCAATAATTATAATAATTATTTGCGGACCCTTCGATTTTCCGCAACAATCACTCGATGCGAAGCCAATTATTTCACGTGAAAACCAACAATTAACCGTATCATAACTCCATTATTATTAACAACATGTTCGTTCCACTTGTTCATCTTCTGAATAAATAACTGTACCGCACTCATAAAATTCAAATTTGAATCGCGGTCTCTCGACCGCAGAAAATTTATTTCCCCGATGAGAAAATTCGAACTCACCAACTGCATAATATCCGAGTGAAGACCAGTTTTTCCGTCCGCCACAAGCACAAAACTAAACAGAAAAAGAGAAAGAACGAAGAGGAATGATCGTGAACATCATGCTTTCTAATTTTTCATAATGCTCAGTGCGATCCTGTGTTTCAGTCCGTTGCCACAATTAAACCACCACCGTCTTAATTAATGCAATTAACGCTCGGGCCACGCATTTTTAAACAGAGAAATCGTCACGAACCTTTTTAATTAAGTTGTATCTTCCACAACCTTGACTTTGGCATTACACGTGAAATACTTACTCGGAGCTTTGCCTGAAGTTTTGCATTGCGTACTGCATCAGAGAGTATTTACCGCTGGGCGGCACCGGACTACTGGGCGATTGAGCGCCGTCACCCCTGTTATGGGATCGCGACGATTCGACTCGATGTTCTCTGTGCTCCCTCGATTCCCGAGGCTCCCTGGCTTCCTGGACGCCGTTCGAAACGTGGCCGTTCATCACCGGCATGTCGCCGGCGATCCTTTCCACTGGTGGAACTCGCGGCGGTGGCGACGTCTTCATTTGCATCTGAAACAAATTAATTTATTTATTTTCGATCGAGAAATTCAAACACCAAAACAGACACCAAACAGTTAATTGACCGATTCGTTAACCCATGGATAACAATAATATACAACAATAAAAAATATTAATGATAATGATAATGCTGAGATAAACCACCACGGACCGTGAATCGTTTACAGTTAGTTAATCGTATAGTATGTTAAAATTAAAATTGAACGATTATTAAGGCCCATGCTGTATAAACATATGGAGTACAGTAAACTGACTGAGTTTATGTACGTACACACCTCAAACACCGCAATCTGTTAAAACGTTAATTATTTTGTTTTGAGATTTGCAAGGTTGAATTTATTTATACGGTTATTAAATATATTATATATATATATATATATATATATATATATATATATATGCGATTTAGATATTTTGTATGCAACCATATGTAATATATGCAAAATAGCTTGAATAATGTTTAATGTATAATTTTTTAATTAATAAAATTTTCAATTTGAACATTAATTTAAATATTGTAGTATAAATACAATACTACAATATTTAATATACTAATTCTTGTTTATGGTTTATGTTTTTTTAAATATATTATTTTGCAGATGAAATTTATGAAAATAATTCATCTTATATTTTTTCAAGTCGCATATGGCACAATTTTGTTGTCGTTTCGTCAACATCTCTACGTACAGATTGATTTAAATTTAGTAAATATGAAATTAAGAAAGAGATTGGGATTGAGAGAAAGTTCAAAAGATAAGATAGATACAGATATAAATTGTACATTACACATTGTAGACACCGAGTGAAATCCGTTCGTCCTTAATTCAACTAAATGGCAAACATAATTGGTTATTGACGAAACACGAAAACACGAATTTTTCAACTCATCATCATTTTTTTTAATACACATTTCAATAACCGCCGATCTAAATTGGAAAATTTAAAAACGTTTAATCAGAAGAACGGAGACTTGTTTTCATAAAAGGCGTGTTTTCTATCCGTACCTGATAACATTCCGATTGATCGTAAAAATTTCACAACTGCTCAAGCTTTCATCAATAAAACTGTTTACTCTTTAAATTTCCCGGAAAAATTACATAAATGACTTGTTTATTTGTTTGAACATTATAATAGGACTGAACTGACAGACAGACACTGCAGTTTTTAAAATTGGATGGACACTTTTCGTCAATTAAAAATAGTTTATTTACTTTGCTGAAACTACTATTCAACTGAGGAATGGCAGTTTATCAGTGAATTTCTACACATTATATTAATTAAAAGTCATTTGTGTTTGGTACTTTCTAGCCAATTTCTACCAATAATTCTGTCATTTTTTCGTTGTGAAAATCCCTAGGAAATCCATTAATCCATTCTACATCCACTGTAGAACCTAACCGGTCAACAATTTGATCCATAAACCCACTTATTTACACAATACTCGTAAAAAATGGAGGAAAGTGATCGGTTCATGTGTGTCACTGTCGCTTATATTCAACCGATTCCAGACAAAGCAAGAGAGCGATAAAACCGGACAAAAGTAATATTATACAACCGTCGGTTGTAGCCGATTTACAGTTAACGAAAAACGGATGATTTTTCGTTCGAACAGATGGCGAATTAACGCCAGATCATTCATTCTGGTTATAATTGAAGATGCAACATTTGTGACTTTTTTTTCATAGAGTTACTTCAGGTTTGCTTCTTACTCTTTCGTTAACCTCTTTTATGTTGGAGAAAAGAACTAATAAACATTTAAAATATCCTAGTGAAAATGTTATTTAAAAACATAAATCACAGGAAAAAAGGCAGGAAACATAAACATAAATAATTATCGAGTCCAAACTTCCGGTCCGGTCAATATTTAACAATTGTCCTACAAACAATAAAAACACATGTCCGTGAATATATAGGAATTTTCTTCAAAATATTTTTGTCATTGTTTCAAGGTTAATTATTCAATCGATCAATCAATCACCTGCTGAAAACCGGTAGTCTGAATCGATATGGTCATTCGGTTTAGGAAACTATTAATTTGTGACCCACATTTGCACCCGAAAGATGCGAACGAGTAAGAAATTTAATGAAACAGATCTGTTGAAAAATTAGTAGGGGATAATTACGGTGTTAATTAATTTAATCGCGTTCCGCATTTTAGGATGCATTTTTCGCCTTGTAATTCGGACAAAAAGCTGTTGTTTCGTACGGTAATGGTTATTTTTAGTATTTTGCGTTGTACATTTTATTATTGCTTGTGAACAAATTAAATTGTTTTACGTAATGTTTATTAATGTTCTATTGCATAGTTCGATAGTTGGATATTTGTTGGAAATTTGTCTAGGTTATTATTAGTTTTATGTTATGTAAATTGTATGAGAATTGTAAAAATTATAAAACCATCGGTTAATTAAATAATTTGGAATTTAATGAAATTTTCACATAATGTGTAGATTATGTTGATATATACTTATAGAAAACAAACAACTGAGCTTCTGATCGAATATTGCAGTCGCAATAATTATAACGAGTAGAAATCTTCAGTGCGGAGATCGCAAACCTTGTGAAGGTTGACAAAATTGTGTTACCTACATACGCAAAAGGAATTCCACAAAAATATATTTGTTTATTTAAACGTGACGTTGCATTTTACCTCGTTGCTTGTGGTACTGCAACCAGAAGTACTAGAGTTGGAGGATATTTCCTTGAGTTTTAAGTCTTTAAACTCGTCCTTTGGTAGATCTTTCTGATTCTCTTTCAACTTCATCGATTGTTTATCCTTGTGCTTAACACATTTATCTTTGGTAGTGCCCGAGTCCTTGCCGGATTTCTCCTTCAGATTCTCAAACCGCTTCAGTATCTCTTTGACGGAAATCTTAGGTTCGTTTTCTTCGGGTATCGTCTCCATACGCGCCATGACCAAATCCAAACGTTTCTCCCCATTATTATTTGCCGTCGCCTTTTTGTCCGCGCTCTCGTTGGTGATGTACTCGTAGGAGTTCTCCGAGTTCCCGGTCTCGGATCTGGTCCACGATTTGATGCTGCCGCACGCATTCTGCGAATACACTTCACACTTAACAGCGAACGAATTCTTCGATTTCGTGTCCGCCCCCGAGTCCGAATCGTGCGACTCGTCACTCAAGCTCTCCGATGGATTCGACGAATTCGCCAAACTGTCCAGGGAAGTGGACAGTTTGTGGAAATTTTCGACCAGGCCGACGTCCTGTCGCTTGTTGAAACCTTCCCACTTGGACTTGTGCATTTTGTATGTGCGTCTTACAGCACCATCGTGTCGGACGCGCCGCGAACGACTGTGATGGTACGAATGTACGATGGATGGTACGTATGCCAGCAACACAGACGAGCTCTAATAGTGATGACCCACTACTGACCAGATTGTGCCTTCTACAATCCAAACTCGGAGCCACCACAACTCCGCTTTCAATTATCTCCATCCTCTTTTTTCTCCACCGATTGTTCATTTGGAGGATGGATAGATAAGTTTTTCTCGTGTACGTATGAATGTTTATGATCAGATTGTTTGTTTTCTTTTATTTATTTATTTATTTATTTATTTATTTTATTATACTACACTTAATGTCATTATTTTAATATGATTATTTCGATGTTTTTAAATCACAAGAAGAATTATTATTATTATATTATTACTATATGAACTATAGGAATTATTATTATAATATTAATTCATCAACCTAGCCCAAACTAGGGCTAATAACTTGTCATTTATTAGTATCCTGTATTTACTGTATTTCATTAGTAGCACAGAAAAATGATATTTTTTTATTTTTATTTCAATTTTTTATTTTTTCATACTTCATTCCACATGATTATTTTAATTTATTAAGTTTTACAAACAACTAAAAAATTACACAATCGTCTATCTATATTATTACGTGCCATCAAAAGATTACTTGTTTTCTTTTATTTATTTTTTATGATATTTCATTCGAAATGATTATTGCGGTTAGTTTAATTCTCCAGAAGAACTATTTAAAATCTTTACAACAATTGCAAACAGCTGAAGAATGAATGACTGATAATTATCAGTCTTATATTCTACATGATTCTACATGATTATTTAAGTATATTAATAGTGATTTCAAAAAGAATTATTTAAAACATTCCCAACAATGATTAGCAACTAAAGAATTATACGTCGAGTTGTTAAGTTCCTTTGAAATGTAGGCCATATAATTACGAAGAGCTACGATAACAGGTGGCATATCGAATAAATCTCTCATTTTTGGCACAACAACTATCGACAAACTAATTGATAAACAAACATTTTTCCATCTACATAACCTATCCAATGGAAAAAAACTGAACTGAGACTTGAAAATTACATATATTACCGGTTGAATATTGAATTCAATAAACGATGGACACACGCACGACTTTCAAATCGTAATTACATTTACAGATGTACAAGTTCAACAATGTTCAAAAATTTCCCCATTTTAATCGGCGATAAATAATTCATAATAATAATAATAATAATAATAATAATAATTCAATGCACTAATTACATTTGCGTTGCACTATAAAAACAGTGAGCATGTGCATGTATATTGTGCGCTACACGGAATCTTCATTAGGTAGATGAAAGTGCCACGAGATTAATAAAAATATCGGATATCGGGGTCGTTACAACGATCGCAAATAAACGAAAAATGATTTCCTCATCGATTTTTCTTCCAGTGAAAGTGTCGCCAAATTTGGTTATTACAACTACATAGTTTAATCATTTACTTTCACTGTAAAATAACGATAACGAAACTAACGCGAAATACAATACAAACAGTGTTTCGATAAGTTCGTTCGTTCAAAGAAGAACATGAATCGCAATTAAACCGATTCAAAACGAAACGAAAAACGTGGAAATCGTGAGAAAAAATTGTATTATATAACGAATTCGATATTTTCCCATTGTGATTATTTTAGGATGTAGAATTACGGAAACGGTCACTCATTGTTTCGCTTGTCGCGCGATTAAATATTCATATCTTCGAGACACGGCACGGCGATTCGTTTCTTCACGGCCATTCAACTCACTCTTTTTTATCTTCATAATATCATAATATTCTGCACATTTATTTTATTTTTCAATTTATAGGAAATATAGATTTTTTAAAATAATACGGATATAGGTATACGAAACTGCACCATATACAAAACCATCATTTCACATGGTGGCATTGTTAAAAATCGAATTAAGTACATCTCAAACTCGAGTGAAAGTGAAAATCGAGCTGCAGTCTCACGATCTTTATGACCACGGTGAACTCGGTGTCAACTATTGTTGTATGTGTATTTTGTCCATCTCGTATCGAAAGTAAATTATCAAATTAATAATGGATCAATTAACTTTCAATCGGTGTTAATTTTAATGGTTGCGTGTAATTATGAGTGATGGCCTCCTTCAGCCTCTTAAGACCGTCACAACCTGATTGTTGAGGTAGATTTACATACTTTTCACGATGGTATGTGTTGTCTCCCAATTAAGGAAGATATTGGTGCACAAAGTTGTCAATACAACAAATTAAATTATTTCACCTATAACCATAAGAAGGAACGTTTCTTACCTTTCTGTTTTCGGTGCAGAACTTTGTAACCATTTCGGAGATTTGCTGCGCTCTCGGCGTGTGTAGACTCAATCTTCCTTGTGAACCGTCAATACTAATGCTCGTCGGTCTTGGAGCTGTACACGATCCGATATCACTCAAAGCAAAAGATTTGATTACTTGAAGATGATTGTGTTCCCTTCGAACCAGGTGAACTCCCCAATGCGAAACAGCAATTAGTTGAACTTCTGAAAGTTGTGCCGCCCCAGAAACGGGAAACAGTCTTGCAAAGTAGAGGGGCCAAGTTCTGGCTAATTCTATCACGTTCCTTTTAATGTTAGCCCTGTGAGACTGGTTGTAATTATCTGCTGTGACTCCATAACCAGACAACATATTGACTCCAGCCCGTTTCTCGCTTTGAGTCAACCTCAGACAAGGTGTTAACCCATAAACATCGGCGACGATCTGACAAAAGATCAAATGGAGACCGTTTGGAGCACCCAAAGATTCAGACGGTGAGAAAAACTCTTTTCTCACTCTCAACAACCAAGATACTCTGTTATAAGTAACACAAGCAGCAGAACCTAAGGGCAACAGCCTTCCCATCGTTTTTGGGGCGGTGATTTCCTCCTGTTCTTCAACAGCTGGAGGTACTGGACTCTTCGGAGGTGGAGTTTGAATTGGTCGCATGAACTCGGGCCATTCTTGTATTTCGTTACGTTCAGTTCTATCGGTCATTTGTGTAGACGCCACCGAATGTTTCTTTTCTCTTTCCATGGCACTTTTACTGAACTGATGAGTTCTGAATGTCGGACGTTCCGTTGGCTCTTTGATCATTTTGTTGTTGTTCTTTTCGTAGTGTTTTCTTTCAATCTCCCATTTGTCGCTCATCCTTCTTCCTGGTTGGTCTATAGATGTTATTGTGGTTGAATCTGCCTGATCCCAACTATCTCTGGATGCTCTGCCATCTGATTTGTCCACCTCTATACCTTCTTTGGCCCAACTGACACCATCGTCTTGTGTTTCCTGCGTAATGCTGCTCTGAACTTCCCAGTTGGCGCTAAAGGAATTCCTCTTCGAATTGTTATGCACGACACGATTCTGATGAACGCCGAATGTATCCCGATCTTGTCGTTGTGCCATGAAAGAGTCCCGAACTGGTTCAACAGGAGGTGGAGGCTGGTTCGGTCTTACAACCGGTGGTGGTGGTGCAGGACCTGCTGGAGCTGGAGGTAGGGAATTAGGACCGATAGGTGGCGGTGGAGGACCCGGCTTCCAGTTAGAACTCGACCAACTTTGCTGCGTTGGGGACTTCGTGCCATTGTGCATTGTCTAAAGCAATAACAAATGTTTCTATTATGCAAAAATAAATGAGAAAGGTATAAAATAACTTACGTGTGGCGGAGTTTCTGGGCTGGATTTTCCGCTAAGAGTTCCCTGAGACTCGTCCCCCCATCTTCCTGCTAGTTGTTGTTCAAGCATCATCTTCCTTGTGTCCTCCAGCTTGTTAACAGTTCTAGCTGGTTTGTCGACTTTGCTGCTCGTAGATCTAACGGAATGATTGGCTGTGACTTGTTCTAATCTTTGTCTCATTTCAGAACTCAGTTTTAACTTGCCGACACTTCCTGGTGACGGTCTAGAAGCTCCGATATCGAAGGCGCGTTTCGACGAGACTTTACTAACCCTCTGTTCACTTTCCCTTATCATAGGTTCGAATTCAATTTCTTCCCATTCAGCACTGCTCTGATTATTATGACCGTTAGTTAAAGATTGATCTTTGTTTGGGGTCACTTTTCTTTGATTTTGTCTCAGTTTAAATTGCATAAAATCTTCACCATTCTCAACACTTTTGTCCTCCTTCGGAGGGGGCCATCTCCATTTTCCAATTCTGACTGTTTTGGCCCTTCCATACGGATCCAAGAACGGTCTGACTTCACTAGGATCCGACGGATCGATCGGTGGAGGCATCGGTGGTGGTGGTGGAATACCATTTCTCGTCATCATCGTAATACTATTGGTTGAATCTGAAGAACTAGCTTTCCTCGACTTGTATTCGATTGAAGAGGTCACACTTGGAGAACTACTCTTCCTAGTAATAATACCAGACTTAAAACTGGATTTTCTGTTTGGGCTTGACGACTGATGAATTTGAGCTTTAATTGTCGTAGTTTGAACAGTTTCGGTTTTCACATCTGTAGTAGCAGTGCTTTGTTGAGTCAACAGTTGTTGTAACGCCTGGTTTTGAGCCAAGAGTTGTTGTTGAATCTGTATATTTTGTGCCATAGCTGACTGTAAAAATGCCCTTTGCAAATTCTGTTGATATGCAGCAATGTCTGTACCATTTGAAGGCATACCGACTCCTGGCATATTGAAGACAGGCATGAAACCTTCTTGTGTCGGGCTCAAAAGTGGCATCATCAAAGGAGCTGGACTCAGCATCGGTGCTGGAATTGTTGCCAAGTTGTAATTTGATGAACCAGATGCGTTTTGTTGGTGGGTTGTTCCTCCGCCTTTGATGCTGTCTACAAGATTGTGTTTCTTAGTTAAATTTTTCAAACTGTCATTAATAAATATAGGTTTGAACAGATCACTGATGTAATCATCCACATTTGCGTTGTTAGACCTGGGTGTACCGGATGTAAGACTTTCAACTTCCTGATCGAGTACCGAACTTCCTTGACTGTTGCTTCGATCTCTATGTCCTCCACCTTTGATTTTACCGGCAATTTCTACAGCATCCAACATAAAAACGTTTGCCATTGTTACATTGCCCATCATTTCATCCAAATAATCATCTAATCCATCAATATAATCGTCACTATTAGCACCGCCTTTTATACTGGCAGCTAGAGACCTAGCATCACTCAACTCATCCAGATTTCCATCTAAAACGGGACTAAAAAGTTCATCCAAGAACTGATCGACATCTGAAGCTTGACTTGGTACTCTGACTCTTCTAACATGACTTGCAAGACTCGGAGCTTCGCTTGTGTCCGACATCGCTGAACTTCTAACTCCAAACTCAGACTTTTCAATGTGCGCTCGACTAGAATGAGAACCTGGTGGTGCTTTTTTACCCATGTACTGGGATTTAACATATCTTGGACCTCCTCTGTGTGATGTGCTGACGCTTGAAACATCCGGATATTCGAAATCTATCTCTTGTTTAGAAATGTAATTTTGATGGGCGATTACGGGTTTTATTGGAGCCAGTTGTTCGACGGAATGGTACCGCTCGTTCAATTTTGAGGACTGACTTAAACCTAAATCTGCCAAAGGTGTTGGTTCCGGTTCGCTAAGTAAATTGTCTAAACTTCTGGATCTGACTTTTTCAATATCGAAATATCGTTCGTTTAGTGCAGAACTTCTTGAAAGAGCCTCATGTGATGATTTCCTAGCAGGCGTGCTAGTGACTGGTGACTCTCTAGTAGGAGTGTATTCAATTGGATCATGATGTTCAATGTTTCTCGATGATTTTCTAGAGTTGTGCATCTGAATTTGAGCAGAAGGTGATTGTCTTAGAATTTCTCTGGATACTTTCCTCGAAATGTTAATAGGAGGTTCTGGAGGAGGCACTTGTGGTCTAGTTGGTGAAGACAAAGTATGGTGGTCCGTTTCTGTCGGAGTATGTTTTCTAGTACCAGTTTTTAATAATGTTGACTTGGAAACTGGGAATGCCGGACACAATTCTAATTCAGACACCAAATCCATGATGTAATCCAAACCGTTGCCTTCTGAAATCACCCCGGCATCATCCATAATGACGCTCCAACCATCTGAGTTAATGCCAAGAGCAGAAACCGCCAAAGCTGCAGCCTGAAAAAATAATTAAGGTCAATTCGATTGGATTGGAAAAATTATTCCAAAACAATTACCTCTTCGCATGTGGTCCAAGAATCAACATATACAGTAGAAACAACATTGTCTGGAAGGGTTAAAGGTAATGCTGTATTACATTTTTGTCTAACACTCCTCCATTCTAATAATGTCGGAGGTAACGCTCGGGAGTGTGGTGCTTTTTGTATGCCACGTGTTATTTTTCTCTGCAACATTTCTTTGTGGGCTGGCCCTGCATGGTCCGTTACAAATTTTAATAAATATTTACTTAAAGGAGGACTCGGTTGGAAACAACTTAAACAATGCCCCATCAATTGCCAAACTCTATCAGCGTTGTCGTTCTTCCATGTTTGATTACACAATTGAATGAGTAACTCATCTCTTAGTCCCCTAGAACTTAAGCCTTTATGGATCATATAATCGGCCAAAGCTCGTTCTCTAGTGCCAGTCAGTTGCTGGTCATTGGTCCAACGCAAAATTAATTTAAAAATTGCCACTGCATCTTGAAAGTCTTGATCTCTTGCTGCCGCTTTTGAAAGAAACGGAGCAGTTATTGGTTCTTTCTTCATATGTAAATCAGCACCTTTAAAGTATACGGAAGAAAACTTCGAAAACTCGAATTGGTTTAAATCGTGGGGAAGGGTTAGCTGTGGAGGATTTCCGTTAACGCCACCTAAAACCTTCACCAAATTTCTCTCGATATGTGGTGGATTATAACCGTCTAGTTTGGAAAAGATGAAGGCCAATTCAGCAGGTATTTCTAAATGATGAATAGACATTTTTGCTGGAGTAGATCTTTGAGCTTGAGCTTGAAGCTGAGCGTCTCTCGCCGCTCTCTGTTTAGCTCTTTCCTGCGCCACTTTTTCAGCTTCCACTCTTCTCCTGTACTCCGCCTTTCTTTGTCCGAATCTTTTGCGTTCTTTCCTTCCTCTGTATAAAGCCTGGACTTTAATGACGCCTCTTTTGATTTTCTCATAGTCTCTGCGTTGCTTATAACCGCGCCAGTATTTTTGGATGGTGATCGCATTTCTTCTATGATTCTTGTACTTCTTTCTGGCCAAATAACCTCGCACGTTCTTTTGTATAGTTGTAGCTGCTCCTTTCAAGGAATCTTGCCTAGTTACTTCTAACTGGCGTTCGAGGTTTTCCCTCAGGAAAACCCTTGTTGCTCCCAGTTGGTAGTCGGGTCCATCTGTGAAGACGAAATTATGTTTCACTTATTTATCGATTTCATTCATCATTCATTTCAATGAAATAACAAAACCATTTATCACCAAAGACCAAGTATCCACATTCATTGAGAAGACACTTTTAAATTGGAAAAAAGTACTTACCCAATTTTAAAAACATTTTAGATAAAGCACTTACACAAACTAATACTTGTATGTAGTTGAAAATATTTACCTGTACCAGTTGCTGGCATCTGTTCTAAAATGGCCCTGCACAGATCTCTGTACGGCGCACCTCTGGGCAACACTCCCGCCAACAAATACCTACAAACAAGAAACAATAATTCCTTATGAATTATTCTACACAATTGACCCAAATGTGCAGATTTAATTTTTATATTTTCGTTACAATTTGATTTTTAGATGCGCAGTGAAAGTAAATCAAAACACGTTCAATTAGTTGCATAAAAGATGAGATTATTATATTTCATACCATTTAATTATAGTGTGATGTGATTTTTTTTTTTTAATTTATGTAAGTCGAAAGTGTGTAAAAATACAAGGTTAATTTTGTTTTACACTAATTCTTTGACCACCTACTCGGCCGTTGTTCAGCACTAGTTAAATATATTTACATAATTAATAATCACCTCAGCTTGTAATACAAATTTTAATTTAATAATCATTACAATCACGCGGGATAAGATTACATATAAACACAAACATAAAATAAAAAAACAAACATAAAATATAAAAAAAATAAATGACCAAAATTTTCACCTGTATCTCTCAACGAACTGTTGGAACTTCATCCTCAAAGGATAACCGGACTGTCTTATCTTGATTGTGTCCAACATTCCAGCGTATCTTAATTGTTCCAAAACAACAGGCATATCAAATCTCATCGGTGTTTTATCTGTGTTTGGTTTAATACATCGTACAAACCATGGATGACATTTACTCATCGATTCCAACAGTTGCTGCAAACTATCACTGAATCTAAAAAAACACAGACACACAATTTAATTTAAAAATGGACCGTTTGTATCATTCCATTTTACCTTGCTGCAACAGTTGGTGTTCTTGGCTTCATAGTGACGAATCGTCCGTTCGTTCCTCTGGGTAAGGTTCTGGTTTGTGCCTGCGTAAGTAATGGTTTGGCAAATGCGGTAACCAAAGGTTCTTTACTGGATGCCAATAATTCGACAACATCTGGACGTAGGGCGTCCCTGTTTTTGTCTAGAAATCCGTCAACGGAGTACCATACTTGTCCGGCAAAGTGGCGGATCTATCGACAAAATAAAAGATTATTCAAGAATTTGTAGATTCCAAGGAACAAGGGTACTTACCCCAAATTCCCTTCCGCCCACTCTTGGTCTGCAGTAATTTTCATTCAAAGCGTGATTGTAATGGCATTTTTCTAAGAAAGAAGCATCCGAAGCTTTCGGAAAGTTACTTTCATCATCCAATAAATGCAATATCCCAACAGGTTTTTTCCCTAATAGTTGAATTACGGGGGTATTATCGGTCCATGTCAAATTGGTCCACTCCAATCTTTCTTTAGCATATTCTTGTTGCTCCAGTTTGAACACGTGTTTATTGAAGTACAACTGAAGTGATTCAGATGCAAAGTTTATGCACAGTTGTTCGAACGAATTTTCATTCAAGTTTTCAAAACCAAAAATATCCAACAATGAAATTCTTGCTGCATCGTGGAGTCCACCACGTTGTACTATAGAGTTCACACGACTCACCAACCTAAGTTAAGTTACAAGTTATGTATTTGCTTCTATCTTGTCGATCGATTTGTCGAGTTATTTAACTTACCAGTTGAACAACGCAGAATAGAGAGCTTTTGCAAATGCGTCTCTTGCATCCAGAGCTTGATCGATACTTAACGGTGAAAACACTCTTTCCGCCCGCGCTTCCGTGATCCTCGAGGTGAGCGCCCTTTGCAAGCCACCCGCGGAAATTTGCAACAGATGCGCCGCCCATTTGATCTCAACGTCCGAACCGACCTCAACTCCTTCTTGGCCGTGTCGCAACTGTCTGCGGTGAAAGTATACGTTGCCCAAATGGAGAACTGAGGCGAGAACTTTGACGATGCCCTCTTGTTCAGATTCGCCGACGCCGAGAACTTGCATGGCTCGTGTTAAGGCGCCCCAATCGGCCCCGGAGCCAGAATGTCCCGGTGCACAATCGCCACCCCCTATATGAACATTTCATTTAACAATTAAATATTAAACAATTGTATATAGTTATTGATTGTTTTAAAATTTTATATAGGATAGAGATACAGGAAAGAAATTGAAAAGAAACGGATAATAATACGGAAAGACGGACACAATGGACGTCGGTTACAAAGAGTTTTTACAGTTACCTTTCCATATACGAAATGAAACAGCATTAACATTCAATGGTTCAACATTATTCCATCGTTTATGTTTCTTTGATATGTTATAAATTTTACAATTAGTCGTTAAATTTTTACAGCTTTTTTGAGGAACAGTAACAAACTAAAGTTTACTCAATATATGAACATGTATTTTTGTTTACCTTCACTCAATCCATTTTTTTTCACAAAAACAAAGTACAATTCTCTGAGCCTCACTCATTTTAGTACACAATAATTATTTTTACTAAAACGTCACTCCATCATGTTTGATTCCAAATTTGGAATTGAAGTAGTAAGTTAATTAACCGCCGAAAGAGTTTGGTGGGCGTTTAAGGGATTTGTTAATGCAGTTTATGATCATTATTTCTACTTAAAAGGATTTATCTGTCTGAAACTAATTACATTTTAATTTTGATTTGATTTTAACGTGAAATTTAAGACTCAGGTAAATATTTCTTAAATTTCATTCAGGGTTGTTTAACAATTAATTTTTGAGGGTATTTTTGTCTTGAATTTATAATAAAAAAAAAATGTATTTACCTTGATTCAAGTAAAAATACTTGTCAGCATCAACGAGTCCGTATTTTTGCTTCTCTGCATGGGTCAATCCTCCCAGCAACTCGTAAAAAACGTGATAATTCCTTTCACCGGGAGCCTGAGTGATGATCCTGCTTTTCTCCAACAAATACTGCGTCACTTTGGCCCCAATGATGGCTCCATTTTTGAAATAGACCTCAAGGTATTTGCCGAATCGTGAACTGTTGTCATTTCGGGCCGTCCTGGCGTTGCCGAAAGCTTCCAGAAGGGGCGCCGCTTCTAGTATTTGTTCGGTGACCAAAGCTTGACCTCTAGGTGCCGAAGGGGCGACGGCAGCTAAATATTGCATCACCAGTTTCGTGGATTCAGTCTTTCCAGAGCCGCTTTCTCCACTTATAACGACCACCTGCGGATATGGAAGGGCGGAATAGGCGGCCGCCCCCAAAGCGAACAGATGCGGGGGCAACGCTCCGATCATCTTCCCCTTGTACTTTTGGGCGGATTCGATGCCGTAACTCCCATCGAACATCCTGTAAGGGTTTACTGCTACCAAAATGCTTCCGGCATATGTGTAGATTAAATTTCGATCGTAGCGCAGTTTCAAGTTCCACAATAGCGAGGCTTCGCATAAATCTGACAGTTGGATCATGTCTTCGACGCCTCCGACGCCCAAGTCTTGGCGCCGGCGCACCTGTCCTTCGCCATTCGTAAGGGCGAAAGTCTGGGGCTGCAACAACGATAAAAATTTTAAATAAGTACCATCTCTACAAGTAGAACTAGAAAAGGATAAATGAAAATAAAAATACGCAATAAAACAGTTTCGTTGGAGAAGACGTGGGTTAATGGTCTGCGAGTACGCGGCATATGGTCTGATGGGCCGAACCGTTTAGCATGTCTGTTATTTACAAGATCTCGAAAAAAGAGTAAAAGTGATATACCACTCGCTAGAAGAATTTTGTAACAGGTGAAATTTTACTCACGTGTCTAATTAATTTTTTACGAAATTAAACAATGTGTGTTATGTTAGTTGAAATTAGTTTTACTTATTTATATTCATTATAAAATAAATTGTGGATTAAAATGTACAGTGGGGGATTTTCAATAACGATTAGTTAATATAGCTACTTGGATTGTAACTTTCTAAATAGTGATTTTAATTTCAGATTAGTTACTGCAATGTTCAATATCAAATTAACAAACCATAATATTATTATCATTTTTTAATTGAATGAATTCTTATCCAGTCTTTTTGGTTCAATTTTTATTTATTTATCATTAACAAACTCAAAAAGTAACTGCAAAAAGTTAAGTAAAACTAATGAATTTAATGTGCTTATTTATTAAACTGTAGTCAGTTAAACACAAATAAGAGAGATAATCTGCGTATGACGTACGGTTAATGCATAACAGTTACAACATGCCATTGTGCACTTTCACTGATCTATTTTTGATAAAATTCTTTTGTGCTTTTTTCGCGGCTTTATATTACTTTCGTTGACATTGGTAAAAAAGACTAATTTATTAGTATTGAGAAAATTGCCAAAGACTCACCAGTGTAGTTAAGAATGATTTGATTGATTTGTGCATCTCAGAAATAATAATAATAATAATAATAATAATAATAATAATAATGCCAATTGTTTGATATTATTGTAATATGTGACCCAGATAAGTTTTATTTTATTGATCGTCGCAAAAATTTGTTGTTTGCATGTAACAAATACGATTATTATAGTGAAGACAATGGGCGTGATTCCATTAACTTTCTAACTTTGCTAGTACATATGATCTCCTTTACATTTGACACACAAATTTATATTGCTAGGAGCAGAAAATAGTTACTTTTTTCAACCGGGACTGATGTACTTAAATTTGTTTATGACCGTTCACTTCTATTGTAGTACGAAAACAATAGTTTTTCCTTGTTACGTGAATCCGAATTTCTCGATACTCGTTTGTATTGTTCCGTAAAAGCAGAAGATGAATTTTGATGGTACAAAATATCAAAAATAATAAATTATACATTAAAGTGTATGAGAGAGAGAATGTACATTCTCTAGTTGTATGTATTGTGCGTGCTTTAGACCAGTGAAAGTGCGCGTATACGCAAACTATATGGAAAATATTATCTTATATTCAAAATTGAATATACTGGGGAATTTATTTTTGAAATATTGCAATGTTTCGGAATTCAAGTCGTGTCGTTTTTTGGAGGTCACATGTAAAATGTATTTATCTCGCTTATGACTACGATAGAATGTTGAAAAACGAGTTTTCTTCCATTACAAAACCGTATGAAACTCGCATTTTATTTGTGTGAGCATGTGAACTTGATACAGTCAAAGAGAAAATTTTCACTGAAATTAATCAGTCGTGTAATATAATTATGGGTTAATTATAATTATGACATCCCGGAGTAAAAAGATTTTTTTCATTTAATTCGTGTAATTAAAGCGGGCATTAAATGCCAGTACTTTCTACGGTGGCTGACTTAACTGAGTGACGATAAAAAGAAATCAAAACCCGTTCCAGGTGCAATCCTTTCAATCGTTTCCTTATTTATGAAACCGAGAGTGACAATTGCACTTGTCAACGTTTTGTTTACACCGATAATTACATAAAAACCGGATAGAAAGCATAAATTCAATTCAAAATGCGATCAACAAAAAATTCTTAGGAAAAAAATGAAATTGTTGCGCAATTTATTTTCTTCGGCGGTCAGATATAATCCAGGTCATTCTCGATCTCGGGCGTGTCTTATAAATGTATTGATGTTATTTCTTTTCAATTTTAAGTACGGAACAAATGGGTTTTCGGGTTGAAGTGTCCCCGATCATTTTTAATCAAACAGAAACGTTTCTCGAATAATCTTTTTTACCTTTCCACTGATAACGGCCTGGACGGTCAGCACGTTGGCACTCCTGTGACATTCCAGCACTTCCCCCGGTAGCCAGTGGCCAACACCGGGGTCGAACCATATCAAGTCTCCCGTACTCCATTCCATCAGTGGTACCACCACGTCACTCATTTTTCTTTGCTGATTATTTTCATTCACTTTTATCACTGTCTACGCTTTCATTGTTGCTGTTGAATTTTTTCGTGTGTGTATGGTCCTGAAACAAGGCGAAGACACAAATGAATGAACAACGGTTGCACCACCCAAGTGCCATTAACGATGTTGGAATGTGTGCAATGCAGTCAAGTACGTGAAAACCAAAAGAAAATCATTGTTTTCATGAACGTAAACAATAATGACAAACGCATTATTGGAATAATTGACTTTCAAGGTTGTGGCTGGACATTCCTTTTCTAATCCAAGATGTCTAAGTAATTTTTGCATTTTTCCTACGGATTAGTTTTATGATTGACTGGAGGTGTATTAATAACTGTTGATTTCATAATATCTTTCATTATGCCGGGAATTTTAATTAAGCGTTAACCAATATGGACTGTTTATTCTTCATTAATCAATACGTATGTTTAAACAATTTTTACAAAAACGAATAAAATTGAAAAAAAGACATGAAATAATTTAATTTTTTAATAATTTTTTCTCTATTCTGTACACATTTATATTCGGTGTTAAACAAATTTGCAGTTATAGAAAGCTCAAACACGCCAATCGATTCGTACCGAATCGAATAACAAATACTTTACTTTCCCTTACCTTCAAATTGACTAATTACCACTTATTTAACACACTTTTAACGTCTTTAATTTGTAGAATTTGAGTATTAGAACATATTTTAAATTTTTCAAAGACAGGTCGAAAACGTGTATGCCGTGTTGGAAACAGAATCGAAACTGACACGAAAATTTGGACGTTTCCCAGACAGGTAAAATAAGTAAACAATATTGTATACCTGATTTTGACCTTTTGTCAGGTTACTACCTTAACAGGTGGCTAACACAAAAGAGGAAGAATGTTTATAAGTTTTCGAAGTACTTCCATTTTGATACTTACACTTCAGAGCATTAGTTATTTAAGATTCTTCCAAGTTCACAAAGTACAGTTACACGCACATCCTTAAACTAATTTAGGTGTCGACATGAATACCGGACGTCGCGTCGCAAATTAGCATTACAAACAGGCGACCAAACTCAAACTGTATCTTTTTATTTTCATGTTTTTGATTACAAAATCATTTCAAATTGATGACTGGAGACTAAATGAAAGAATGAGTTTTTTTAAAGGTTCCTTGTTGAAAAGAAGAGAAATCAGAGAGTCGACTCTCGGCATACTTTTATGGATAGAATAGGGTTATTACGGTTTGATTTTTGGACTTGAAGTTCGGCATTTAAGCGAACGAGTCACGTGCGACTCTCTGGGTCAAATAGCAACACGTTTGATGACCTGCGGCTCCCAAAACAATCCACACACTTTACACACACACACACACACACACACACACACACACACACACACACACACACACACATACACACAATTCCACGATTTTATAAGAGTCATTATTGTTTATCGCACAACATAATAAAACGAACCAATTTATTTTTACACATAAATAATACTGATAATGATAATAAATACAACCATGAAGTTTTCATTGTTTTAATGTGTCATTGTTCCAAAATAAAAATTCTCATGGGTTTCTTGAATTTTATAATCGTACGAGTGTTCGGTTCAGTTTTAAAACCTTGAAACAACTAACTGTACAACATGTATGAATTTGCAAACATAATTTGAATTTATGCAATGCATTTCTGCTTTAATTAATTTGGTTCTTTAAATTTACAAATCTCACATAAAGATATATTTACACAAGGAAGTCCACCATTAAATTCTTATTTTTTTATTTATAATAATAATCCCGAGAACCCATTGTTTATCGATTCAGTAACGTCATATGGCATTCTATTGATTGATTTTGTGTCTGCAAGGTTGAATTCGTACCGTTAATAATAATACTAATAATTATATATGCAATAATGCATCTCAAAAATTTTGGAGAAGACCAACTTTATATTTAACTTAACATTTCATGTTCGTGATATTGTTTTCAAATTTTTTGATTGGAAAAAGTTGATGAAGTCAGTTATAAAAAGGTCACCATTGCAATATTCTATGTGTCATGAATCACACTAGAGATGTGAGTACCGGTTTTACAAAAATCGCGCGCTCCAAGCGACAGCTCCAAAAAAAATCGCAACAAAATAACGTTATTCTGTGGAACGTTATTTTTATAACGATACAACGTAAACGTTGTTTCGTTCCTCGATATCCCATGTACAGATTTGGGAAATCATTTTCCCCCCTTGAAACATAAATAATGAATGGCCTCCAAGGGTGTGACGAGATTTATTTGTATAATATAAATAAAACCCTATTAAAAGATTTTAGACCTAGTTATTTTTAAGATGTGATTTTTAATTTAGTTTAATAAATTGGTGTATGCAAAGTATGAAACGGAATGGCGTGGAACAAGAATAGCAATACTGAGACGATAATGAAGTGAAGCTTTCGCGATTTGACTGTACTCATCGGTGACAGCGATAGTTATTATTAGTATTAGTTATTCCGTCGTTCAGAACGCGACTAAACCGCTCCATAAAAATACCGCTCCAAAATCGCAGCAGTATTAATATACCGCGATACATACACATCTCTAGATCACACTGTTGATTAATTATTTTTTAGGATTTTGCTAATAACAAGTATTCGACATTAACATAATAAATAATTTTAGAATAGCTTGAATGGAAAAATTCGCAAAAGAATTTTGCAATAAACAATCCTTCTTTACGACCCGTTCTCATTTTACCAAGGACCATCAAATCAGTGACCTTTTTTACGATTTTAAAATACCAATCAATCAAATCAATCAATTCTCCCTCAATTGTATTGTTTTATTTGCTAATCCTTGCAATTAACACCCACAAGTTGCAAGGAATGTTGGTAAATGGGTTGGCCCAAAAGAATCGATAAATCTTTGACACAAACACACACACACACACACACACACACACACACACAAACAACAATTAATTCGAGTGTTTTGATTTAATTTTTACTAGTGACCGATACAAATGATAAATGGAATTTGGCAAAGTTTCGCTCTCGACCGAGCATTGAAATCACGTCACACGCTAAAGAATGCGATTACAGGAACGTAATCCTGCTACAAGCAGGAACCACTCACATTTTCTTAGCATTATTCCATTTCCACTGGTTGCACTGTAACCACAATAGGTTTTTTCACAAACTGAAGGAATATGTAATCACAAAAGAAAACAGTGGAAAAACAAACGCAAACGGTGGATCTAGAAATACGCATTGGTCTCGCCGCTGAGAACTGAGAACTGGTCG
This sequence comes from Aethina tumida, assembly GCF_024364675.1. Classification (NCBI taxonomy): domain Eukaryota; kingdom Metazoa; phylum Arthropoda; class Insecta; order Coleoptera; family Nitidulidae; genus Aethina; species Aethina tumida. The sequence goes on from NC_065435.1 coordinate 79,985,849, forward strand.
TACTGGTGAGAGGCGAGGCAAGGTGCGTCCCGTTAGGTTGGTACGACGCAAGGCGGCCCAAACTGACACGTCGTACCGTAGACTCCAATGCTGATGGTGGTACCGAGGTCAACGCGAAACTTTACCAGACACTTTTTTGACTATTCATGGAAATCATACTCACATTCCAAACATATTTTATATATTGCACTCGGAAACTGCCATGCTAAATCCAATATAAACTGCCTACTATACTTTTTTATTTTAATATTGAAAATTATTTTAGGAAGATTTAAGAAGAAACAACAAAACTACTCCTCACCAACAATGTACGAAGTTCTCAATGAACAAAGTTCTCAGTTAGTAAGGCAAATTAACAGGATAAATCAATGCGAAAACAAGAGAAAACTATAATCGATGTCATTATACCAAATACGCGCTATAGATAATGATTAAATTTGCAATCAAACATAAAAACTAAAATTACAAAACAAAATTACGAAGGACATGATGTAAATAGGAAATTATTGAAGGTAATAAATTGATAATTTGATTTTACTAATTATTTATCTAGGAAGCAGTCCAATTGTCCTGACAGTTATTTAATTCCATATCCGGTGCATACTGCAAAACAAATTTATTGTTGACTTTGTTTTGTTTCGTTTATCGAAATAAGACGGACAATTTCACGAATGATTTCATTGATAGTACAGGAATCTGGTTTTCGGACACTTGTCATCAGCACTAATGATGAAACTTTTATGACTTAGCGGTAGATAGAACTAGCTGTTTCACTTAAACTTTCATTACTCTCTACCAGATGGAAATAGTAACAAAACTAGTTGAAAATTTACCCGTCTTGTTAACAGATGGCGCTAATAAGAAGTTTGACTCTACTTTTCGTATTTCATAACAGAGGGACCAAGCATGAAATTTTCTCAATAGTTTCGTAAGTGGTCAACAGATGGCGCCATCACCACATTGTTTGAAACCATCATTTTCGATATGCACTAAATTATTTTAAAAATTTCATTAATTATCGTCTATTTATAGTCGTACCATACAATTTTTACTTAATTATTGTAAATTTTTATCAAAAATAGTTAAACTAACTTATTCCTTTATTAAATAAAATATAGAATTTAATAAGGAAACGTATTAATTAGTAAGCCTAACCGATATCTAATTGTAATAAAAAAATTGAATATCCATTAGCATTTACATTATTATTATTTTGATAATCAACCTGTGGTACGCAAAAATCAGTAGAAATAAGTATAAGTAAGAAACGAAATGAAAAGAAGATAAAGAAAAGACGAAAGAATTAGTGCGAATGCGCTGTCGGCGCGATGCCTAAAACCGGATGATTAATGACGGATTATTAGGTAACGATATAAGCCTAATAACCCGGGCTACGCACACAAGACACTCTCCCGCTCACCCGACCGCTACCCCACCAACAACCGCCGCACGTGGGCCGTCGCCACCCGTTGCTAAGATACCGAGGGTGAAGGGGCGGGGCCTACCACCACCACCGCCACCGCTTCGTGTCCCCACCACAGGAGAGAGGAGCATATTAAGTTGTCAGTTTGCCGGTGATGCTAGGAATTGTGTTCGGGAGGCGGCGATCTTTACGCTGGATTCGACTGAGTTCTGTCCGGTCGGTCCTTTTTACATTATTATTATCATTATTATTATTGCCAAACGATATTTATAATTTTCATATGAATTGACACAATTAATTCAATACTATATGAATAGAAAATCAATTGATTAATAAATCAATCCAAGAACGTTCGACAAGCAATCAATAACTCTCAGTCAAAATATTATTTGACAGTGAAAGCAAAACCAAATTGGAATAATAGACTCTAATTTCTTTTGATTTTAATGACACAATATTCGAGGTATGTTTTCCACTCAAAATGGTACACCATTTGATTAATGATTTCTTCTATATTGTTGTTAACAACCCCTAAAAAACTACAACAAATGTTTATCTTCGACTTATCTCGTGATTGGGTGAAAACGATTCGACTTTAATTTAATTTTGAATGACGTGTGATTTCGTAATTATATTCGGCATCAATTACGGTCTCGTTCAAAAAGTTAATTAACTCGCTATTAATATTAATAAAACGGAATTTTGGTGCAAGTTCACACGATGGAAATTACAAATCAAACAAATGGCTCCTTTAATCCATCAATCATCGTGTTAATTAGATTTTGTTTCTTTTTTTCGGTGATTATTAGAAAATAATCTGATTGTTTTGTTGTTAATTGGATTGTAATGTGCATGTTAAAAATATAGTGCAAAGGTGAAATAAAATGTTGTTTGAGAAAGTTACAAATTCGCTGCTTTTAACTAAATACTTTGTTAAAACCCGATAAATCTGAGAAAGATCCTATTTAGTTACGTATATCGGTTGATCCTGTTGCTTGTAGTAGTTTTCCATCGGGTTAATCGACAGTTTTGTAAGCGAGCATCAGTAGCACCATTGCCATTATCGTCATTTCGGCGGCGAAGATTCGAGTGGTTTCCATAACGATTTTAGACCGGGACGATTTCATTTAAATTGTCACACACACAGAACACGAGATAAACAAGAGCTAGCGGCAAACTTTTCGGAGGTGGAAGCTAAACGTGAAGCTACGTGTCGGCGAAGTGCCGCACAGTTGCTATGGTGGTGGTAACTCATGGCAATTCACTAGGATTTAATTTAAATTAGTTTTCGGGACGTCGTGTCGTTAAAATTGTTACTGGGTACTAGAACGCACTTTGTCTGTCGATGATACTAATTCGTTTTAATGTACTTAACTTATTTTTAAGTTTTTCGTGTGTCTCCAATGGTTAGATTTTGATAAATGACAAAGAAAAAACATTATCTCAAAATATCTAGTATTCAATTTTTTAAAAATCTAGTTTATGAAAAATCTACGAAAACTTATAATTAGCAGATTTTGAAACATTGTAATAAGCCTTTTATTTAGTTTTTTGTCAGCACGTTTTACGAATCTTGTGAATAAATAATTTAATTTTTAAAAATATAAATAAAATGTTGATTACCCTGCGTATGTTTCATAGATAACATTATCAATTATCTCGAAATTTACCATTAATAATTTACCAAGATCAAATATACATGACCATGTAGAAATTCTAAAAAATAGAATCAGAAAATTATGAAATTTATAATGTAAAAATTTTTATAGTAACTTTAAAAAAAGTGTTTTTATTTAATAATCTTATAAAAAATATTTAAATTTTGAAAATTTCAAATGTTTATTTAGAACTTAAAAATCTATTAAAATGTAAAATTAATATGTATAAATATACATGTAAAAAATAATTTCATTTTGAAAATTAAGGAATTTATCGTACATAACTTTGTACTAATTTGTATTTGTATAATTTATAAAAAATATTATATATATTATATATCAATATATATAATAACATATAAAATATTGTCGTAAAAAGCTCCCCTTTACAACTAAGCACAGCCAACAGAAGTTCAAAAATAAGCAAGATATTATATATATATATATATATATATATATATATATATATATATATATATATATATATATATATATATATATATGTATATATATATATATTTCTGTTCTGTTTTTTTTTAAATTCTATCAAACACATTAAATGAATCATAATCTATTTTAATAAGTGGATCGTCATTGAATATGTAATAAAAACATCTTTCAAATGAGTCACAAGATCACCTTTTCTATAAAAATAGTTGATAGTACTCCTAAGGTACTAGATGAATTGTCAGATATCAATTTTATGGTAAAAATCATTTAGACTGGTGACATTTTTTATGATCTTTTTTTGAAGTCGATATCTTGAGAAGATATCAAATGGACTTTTTACGATCTCACTATATATTTATCTGTTGAGAAGTTAACTTTCCAAAACTATTTGTTGAGTCTTTGATGAGTTATATATCTATTAAATCATATTTCACATAGATAACTAACTTGTACATGACTGGTTACTATAAAAATTAAAAAAAAATGTATATAAAATTAACTAAAATATATTCCACAATCTAACAGAAATATCGTTTTATCAAGCCAGTGAAATAAAAAAATTGCATAAAAATATTGACATATATTAAGGAGATACATTTTGTATCATACATATTATATATAAGTTTTTGCCGTTTACAAAAAAAAAAAAAAAAAACAAAAAATCTATTAACTATCTACATTACCAATTTATGAGGATATTTCAGAAGCGGTCAGATATATGCATGGATGAATGGATTAAAAAAGAATGAACAGTTTGGGTCACACTAAAGTGTTTGAAACAGGAAATATATTTTTCGTTTAAATATAAATTGAACATTATATAATATTAATTATTTATTCCGTCCCAATGTGCGTCGAGGATAAATAAAAGAGAGTTGAGAGTGGTGAGTGGAGAGTGGAGAGTTCAGGAGAGAGAAGTAACAGAGCCCAAGCGGAATCCCGTGGCCGCATTAATGCGCCTTTGATACATATTTTCTTAATTAATATAGTAATTAAAGTGTCTTTGATGTGTTTACACTAATACACTAACCGAAATTAGAATTTCCATTCGCACCTTTTCCACCCTATCTCTCTCTTTCACGTTTCGCCATTCCGATGATGGCGGCAGAGAATAAATTTCCAATTTTCCACAAACACACATCCACTCCATCTTGATCATTTAATTTTCCGCCATTTTCCAGCAGGAATTGAAAGATGAGTGAGTGGGTGAAAGGGGTGGACGCGGGAGGGGTGGTCTGTCTCACGTTTCCGCAGTTATTTCTCGTTTAGTTTGCGATGGAAGAAAAAGCGGGCGCTCGCTCGCCTGCCTCCCGCGATAACGCTGATTTACTTCCGCGGCTCATATATAGATAATGTAATGAAAAACTATTGCCGAAACGTGACGGTCTTAACCGCCGTTTCCGCGAGAAATCAACCCCAACACACCACCCATAAAAATCCCACACCGTCTTTGAAAAACGACCGAATGTTCCTGTAGTTTTTGTAACCGAGCTAAACGTTGTGTACCGTTGTGTTATTCTGTTTGTTCTTTCTCAATTATCGAGACAGTTTTATGGTCGAGTTCCAGTGGCAAAAGGGAAAAGGGAAAAGAAAAAATGAAAAAAAAGAGGGCCACAGAAATAGGAAAAAAGGGAGAGATAGATAAATAAATAGAGTTTGTGGAATGGCTGGAGGCGCGTTAGTTATGTTGGTCAGAGTGTGTCCGGGGACAGTTCTACGGGGAATTGAGCGTGTGGCGTGCCGTGTTTTATATGATACGGCGCGAGCCAATAGTTTACGCCAAATTTATATATCTATTTCGATGATCTATTATTCGGGACCGAGACTTTACACGAATTATCTCCGTTCTGTTGCAGCTATTGCTGTCCCGGACGTCCGGGATTTATGGCTTCGGGCCAATACGATCCTGCTGCACTTCCTGCTGCCGTTGCTGGTGCTCCTGTTGCCGCTGCCGCTGCCGCCGCCGGTGCTTCGGTTCGTTTTGAAAAAAACGAAATGCGCAAAAAATTCCGGATTAACGGTCGATAAGCTGGAATTTATTAGCGATATGGACGGTTAAATTACCATGTACGAGAAACTGGCCAAACTGTACCATACCATACCAATCATAATAGTTTTCCAAATGAATTAGGAAATGAATGAGATCAAATTGAACATGTTTTCCTATTAGACGGAGAATTAATTAATAAATACATCTGTTGTTCCCCGGAGTTTTAGCGCCTCCCTGTCGACCTCGACGCAGACCCTTTGATGATTTTTAAATCACGACCCACTAGGGATGTCACACCGATTTGCGGACACCTCATTGATTTTTATTTTCTCTCCCGCATACCCAATCCACGGGGATTGTAATAATAATAACAGTAATAATAATAATAATAATAATAATAATAATAATAATGAGAGAGATTTGGTGGTTTTATGAATTTGAAATCGACTCCGACAGATCTGTAGATCTGTAAAATTGATTAAATTTCAATAATCGCCGAAAGAAAGTAAGCGGGTCGTGTTTTCGCATTAATAAAAACGAGTGCCGAGTGACGTTAACGATGCTAATTAATATGAAAAAGTTAAGGTTAATTAATTGGGAGGTCGTAAAAGAGAGCGATGAGTGGTGGTGTGGAGGGTATGGGTGGTAAAAATGGTGGAACACGCATCAAAAATTTAAAAACCGTGTTCGGTGTCAGCGCTAACAAAAATGCTTTTAGTAGAAAATTAGCGTCGACCATTAATATCAAACGTGGAGTGTCGACGTTTGTAAACCGCTCATTTATATAATTTATGATGTTTGACGCGCTATTTTGTATTTTTGAGTACGAATTAATGTTGTCATTTTTTAGTCGGAAATGAAAATGGATTATTTTTGCATTTCGCAGGTGAAAAAGCCAAATGAACGCTTTTCCGACCGCTTTAACCGTTATTTATAACCACAGAATTTTATATGACTTTATAAGTATTTTCCATCCGGTTCATTCTTTTTGATTAAAACTCCCCAAAAACGTCCGTCCGTTTAAATTAAACAAAGTGAGACCGTTTTAACATATTTGTACAAATTTAATGAGCGAATTTATCAAATTTATTTTTCACAAGCACAACCACAATCACATCTACCCCTATCCCGCTCTTTTATAATTTATAACTTGCGCGCACGTGTGTGTGTACACACGATAAACAGATTTTAATTTCTACCTTTATAATATTTATAATATACCATAAAACTTGTCCGGTGACTGTTCTTATTATGCAAAATATCCAATAGGTGATTTTTCATATTTAACAATAACACTAAACAGCATCATTAGTCTTTATTAACTCGCGTTGTACATACATAAATTAGATTTATAAAAACGTGTGGCAATTCGACAATAAATTAGCCGCTAATGTTCGGTTATTTGTTTTTGGTCGTGGCTAATTAATATTATTAATTAGGGTTTTTCGCCTCCGATATTATTTAGTCTGTCTGTCACCCGAAATCCAATATTCATTATGTTCATTCGGTTCAATTTCAGAATTGTTTCGTACTGTAACGGCGTCGGCGTCGGCGTCGGCGTCGGCGTCGGCGTCGAGATCGAGATCGAAAATAGAAAATCGAAAAGACAGTTACGAAAGGAAAAAACTCAATTAACGAGTCACAAAAGAGTCGTGCTGTCAATCGAGTTATTAATTTATTTGACGCGCGCACATCCGAATTAATTGGAAACTCGGAACGGGGACGAAACACGCCCCAAAGGAAACCGACGTTCCCAATTTTTTTATTTTATACTTCGCATCGAATCCCATTTCAATTCGAAGAACAATCAATCAGTTCGTCATTAATCGATGTTTGGATTAATTAATTATACAAGTGAATGTGTTGTGAGAGATATATAATTATAATTATTAAAAATTAAAAAACAAATACGTTTACATGAGTACACGTATTTGTTCTGGTTGAGGCGGCGAGGGGGTTAAAAGGAAAAAGGGATGAAGATTCAAACAAACATATGGGGTGGCACGTGACTTATGACACTCGCGAGGATTACAATATTTATTACACATAAACCACCATTAGTCTCTGTTATTTTTCAAGTGCGTTTGTGTCCCGTGTCTTTTATTATAGAAAGGGGGTATGTATTTATTAACAATTAATTAGGAGCCATCTGCTCTTTTATAAATAAATTAAACAATTATATATTTTTTGTCTTTCGGTTAAATCGGTTAATCGCGTTTGTGGAACCACCTGTCGATATTACGTAAATACACGTACTGGGAAAACACGAAAAATCACTTAAAACGGATAATTGAAAAAAGGAAAAGTGTGTAGCGTTCGGTGTTGACCATATGTCGCTGTTGTTTCGTATCGTTTCGAATTTGAATGATCGTGTAAATGTTCTGTTGTTCGATTAAGTCGACACCTTCGACGTACAACGCACAACGCACAACGCACAACGCACAACACACAACGCACAACGCACAACGCACAACGCACAACGCACAACAAAAATTCAACGCTCCCCGAATAATCGACTCATTATCCGCTATTATTACGATAATTAACCGTGATTTACAAAGTATATTAAGGCATTAATCTCACTCACATTTACTTGAAAAACACTAGTACTAAGAAATATTGCAAAGTAACAAAGAAAACACTTCGGGCCACTGATGACATGCAAGTACATATTTGTATTGTAATTGTTCCCTTAATAATGTAATTGGGGCAGTAACTAGACACGCGTCGCTTTGGGTGCTGTTTAAAATATTTTTCCATATGCCAAATGTTCCTAATATTTTAGAATTTATTAATTATTGTGATTACATCGTCAAACAGTGGTCTAGTTGAATTCGGATGTGGTCAGAGAGTTTGAAATAATTAATGGGTCGCATAATGCCAACATTTCGGCACAGGTGGACTAACACTAAAAAAAGACTAACTGACCTTTTTTAGGAGTTGACTAAATTCTGTCTGTGTTAACTGGCTATAAGATAATAATAATAATAATAATTAGCTAATTAGCAATTGTTCAATTTCCTCTTTTTCAGATGTCTAATTAACAATTAATAATTATTAAATTATTCGAAAAAAGTCTTGGATTCATACAGCATGTGTGTATATATATGTGTGTGTGTGTGTGTGTGTGTGTGTGTGTGTGTGTTAGTGCGGTTCGAAAGAGGTTTTCGGCTGAAAGAATTCACAGCATGATACCTTAATAATAATGGCTTTATTAAGTTATTAACGGCGATCTGCGATCGTCGATTCGTCGATCGACCCCACTAAAACATTTAAGCCTTAAATTACACACGAGGAAATTACCTAGTTAGAAATTATGTTCGATCCAATTATGTATTATGTTCCTGTTACTAATATTTTTTCACTCATTTTCACACATGTTACACATAATTCAATGACCCAAAATTGTTTCATTAAATAATTAAATAATGACGTTAATAACAATAAAAACGGTTCGTTCGTTCATAATGCGAATAGAATGGAAGAAAGAGAAGACATTGAAAGAGCATACACACCATACACACGTTCATAGAGTAGTTGGTAATTTAAATTCGATTGTCCACAATTAACTGTAAATAAATAACATTTGATTTGCGTCCATTATGAAAAGTGATCTTGTTTCGTCACGTAACAAATGTTGTTCGACTTGTGTATCAAAGATTGAATGAACGAAATATTAAAAATGCATTATTCTTTATTCTCCACCTTTTGTATTTGTAACACTGAATTAGGTTCGCGTTCGATTATTGTCCAACCGGAATAGTTTCCTATTCACATTCGAAGAATTCATAACAGAAAATGTATTCGATGGATTGTTTATTGGCTTTTAATTTAATAACACAATGTTCGGTGAAACAATAACCAAAGGGAAATTGGAATATGTACGTGAAATTTGCGGTTTATTTATTATTGTTTCGTTATAGAATTTTGCATTTTTTTAATGTGATTTCGGTTTTGTCTACTATTAGCAGTTGTTTATTTGTTAGACATCAACAACCAACATCAAGGATGGAAAAAGATTAAGGTAAATTGTACTAAAAACCTGATATCGGAAATTGGGATATGGGACACCTGTTCTTGGAGGATTTCGATCCGGTCCTGTCGCTGGTGACCGGTAAACATAGTGGAAAACAATTGAGTTGCCATAACACCGGCAAAGAGAGGCAACTAAACGGACCCAGACATGTAATTAGGTGATTAAAGCGCCATTGTTCCTCGCGGAGCTGACAGCTCAATCAACCAGGCCCTTTTTGTTCCCGCTCCGACTCTCCACTCTGGGCCGAATTGAAAAATAGGCGAGGGCATTTCGAAAACAATCTACGAACGGCGGCTACAGGTAAAAATAAGCCAACCGAACCCAAATTCATTTTTTTACAAAGTGATTTTCGACCCATTTCTCATCCAAACTTAATTGATTTATCACGATTATTATAATCTTGTTTCTTCTTTTATGGATTTTCATATTCTTCAGATTAAAATTTAAATTCAATTTTGTTCATATGTAACTCTACATTGTAACCAATTAAAAAACATAATCATTTTATTAAAAGAACAATTCTTTTTAATTTAAATTAATTTTATGATTAATAAGTGCCTAAACATTTTGTACCTCAATTTATATACGGAGATCTTTATTTATATAGTCTTTATGCAACATTTTATTTCGGGCAGGGTTCATAAGTAAAACAACCAAACCCAATATTTTTACTGATTGCTGATTGATTTTATAATTTATTTTTGTGTCCGACATTGTTCCTTAAAGCTAAAAATGCCTAGACGTGTCCATTTATAGATACAAATTAAACAACAAATTGTAGAAAAGTTTCGGAATGGTGAAAAGCAGAGTAAAATTGCAGTAGATTTAAAGTTAAACAAACCGATCTTTTCGAAAATGATTTCCAATTTTAACAGAATCAGGAATATACTGGAACGAGTTCCGAAAAGTGGTAGAAAACGAAAGACTAGCAGACCTTTGGAGAGAAAAACAAAAACGCATAAATCAAAAAATAAACGAACTCAGTGTGTTGGTGAGTACTAACTACACTTTGCCGAAGGTAACATAACATGAGTTTATGGTGAACCTTCCAGCACGAAAACGATCCGGAACACACGTCTAAGTTAGTTAAAGAATGGTTCGCCTGTCAAGGAGTACGTGTCATGCTTTAACCAGCTCAAATCCAGACCTCAATCCAATGGGAAGAAATTGATCGGAAAATCCATGCAAAAAGACTGTCAAATATAAATGAACTCTACGAAGAAGTTCAAAATCACTCACAATCACAAGAAATTTCGAACGATTATATTGAAAAGCTACTAAACTCAATGAAGAAAAGGTGTTTATAAGTTGCTACTAGATACTAAATAAAAGAAGGGTAAATGTACGTAAGGTTGTTTTATTTTATAGTTGCTCTACTTTGACCCTTGTATTTTCTTCAAATATTAACACACTATAGGCGGGTAGCAAAATAGTCCAAACTAAGTTGTTGAATGATAACAAAAAATTATCTCACCCGGCTTTTAAAGTAAATACATTCAAAAAGGTAAAAATTACCCGGCCTGCTAACAATCAACAGTTCTCGAGACAGTTATTTATACCCGACCCGCTTATAGTGTGTTAATAAACACCCAACTAAACCCACTAATAAACAATTATATGGATATTTAAACGTACACAAAAGTGATAAAAATAAAGACAAATGAAAATTTCTAAATCAATAATCAAATGACTACAATTCGTTAGAGTAACACACCACTATTAAGAAAATATTTAGGGTTTAAAACCTGCAATTTAACTAACAAAAAATAGGTAAATCTATTTTAAATTATATAACTTGAGATGATTAAAAAACAATTTTCTAAAAGCACAAAACGGGTAATCAAAAAAATTTCAAATATAAAGAAACCTTTTTTAATGAAGAATAATTACAAATATAAATGAGATAATTAAAGAGTCGAATGTCACATGAAACGTTGAAAACAAACAATTTCAAAATGTGAATTTATTTGTGGTCGCACCGACCGGAAATGTAACAAATAATTAATTAACGAAGACAATTGTTAAGTATAATAAATCAGCGTTTGTTCTATTGAAAGTCGGCGTCTTTATCGTTTGTTACTTTTGACCCCCGATATGTGTGTGTAATTTACGAGGAAAAATCATGACCCCACTTCCTTTCTGTTCAGAACACTTTATTGACTGATAATTTACGCGAGATTTTTACTTCAAATCAGTACATTCATTGTGCTGTTCCTATAAAAACAGCAGGACATCGGAATTAATGCGATTCCGATTCACTTCAAAAGAACTAATATGCATGAGAATGATCGTGATAAATTATGGGAATGGATGAAAACAAGTCTTCGTCCACCAAATTATTTTTCTAATTAATCAAAATTTTAAAAATAAACTACACCCTCATACGTAAATTGTATCTCTTAATTAAAATTCTAATTTCTGTTAAAGAATGATTTTTTAAAGCAACCAATTGAAATATGTTTAAACAAGTTAATAAACTAATATAAATTAAATTAAACTTTTTTGAAGGTTTATAGGTTTGTTAAAATCTTAAAAGCGTCTTTTTATCGCGTATTGCGTAGCAAAATTAAACAAACAAGAAATCATGTTTGTAATTTAATTACAAGATAGTGTTAGTGTGCCGCCAAAGGAACGAGACGTAATTAAAAATTGTTTATAAAAAATTAATAAATAATATAATTATGTGGGCCTGGCGTTATCATAAATCGGCAATAACTTATAATTAACAGATCAATAATAATTAGAATCATGAATAATCGGTTGTAGGAAACTTTAAACATCTGTTTGTTGTCTTATCTATTTCTATAAATATAACTAATATCGTTCGTTTTTCATTCATGATCTATAAAGTCGGACGCTGATTAAATATTTTTCAAGTCATAAATAAATAAATAAATAAGCAATTGCAACACGGTCGATATCAATTAATTCTTGTAAAAATCGGTCCGTTAATTAATTTTCCTGAAATCAGAATCGAGTCAATCAATTTGGGATCGAAGGTAAAAAAATCTATTATCGATTTCGTGGTCCATTGTGATCGTTATTGGATTTCGGACGGTGGTAGAGAAGAGACGAACCGATCCGTTGCTTAAAAATGCCCTGTAATTATGTCCTGATTGATATGTTATTATATACCTGCCCGTAATTATATCCTTACTGTTATCCCAACATTTCATTTCTCAATTGTCAAGATAGTTGTGATCGGTGTGTTATTATAGGTCGGCCCTTTTTTATTATATCTCGATTATCTCTTTTTCTTGTTCCTTCGTTTACTATTCATTTACAACTCCTTTCTTATTTTTCTTTATTATTGTTGTACTATGTATGTTTTCCTTTTGATTATGTTTGTTTTCAAAGCAAAGCACACGCATCGACTATTGATAAAAAAAGGTAAAATAGTAAAACAGTAAAACAGTTTTCGTTCGTGCGTCACTATCAAACCGCAATCGTTTTCGATTCACACCTCCGTATGATTTATTCGAAAATTAAAAGAAATTCTCATCTGTATCTCACACGTTTTCGTTTTTTCGTTTTCGTTTTCGTTTTCGTTTTCGTTTTCGTTTTCGTTTTCGTTTTCGTTTTCGTTTTCGTTTTCGTCTTCGTTCCCCGCATAATACGAATATAATTATATGTTTGGAAAGTGTGTGCCCCGCTATTAGCGTACGATTTACGATCGGCCACTTGATTTATATTTACACGTACACGAAAATTCAATTAACTCCACAACTCCACTTACACCACTTACTCCACTTGTTTTCCAAATATAATCTAATCGTTCGCGTTCAATCCGAATCAAACTCTCTCTCTCACTGCTATCTATCTCTTTCTGTTTAATTATTAATTAATACGAGAACACGAGATGCGAGATCATATATATACATATATATATATATATATATATATATATATATATATATATATATATATATATATATATATATATACATATATATATATATATATATATATATATATATATATAAAACTGGATCCGATAAACAATTCCACGTCGAATATCCAAATGAAATATTAAAATGATTAATGCATCTTCGTCCCCGGTTTTTCGTGCGATAACGATCTGGAAAGTGTAAAGGATCCTCGTTGCCAATTTCCTGCTAATTCAATGTCTTTCAATCCTGGAAGATAGTGGTGATTGATTGCCGGTGGCACCGCCCTCTCTAAAGTAAGCGGCGCCGCGGCGTAACACGACGCCCGACGCCCGACGCCCGACGCCCGACTCCCGATTCCCGACTCACGTCCAAACTCATTAGCGACACACGTTTCTCTCTCAGATTATTTCGGATTACTTCGGTTTCAATCGAGGGAAGATGATGAAAAGAATAGAAGATAAACCAAATTAAAGAATTGTTCGTTCGTTTTAAGTTTTATTAAATCGTCCAAGCGGGCAACAATCTACTCACGCATTCCGACACATTCCCAATTAACACCTGGCGCACACTCGAATCGCCCGGTACCGATCCCCATCGGAACCACGCGGACATCGTTTTCCAATTCGAATTAGTATAAATTGTGTGTACCATTGTGTGTTTCTTTCATTTTTACCGATAGAAAAATTATTTTATTAACTAAATATAGTGGTGGAACATGATTAAAGGTCGACAATTTCATTTATTCACCAAGTTAATTGCTTATTCAAATCGGTTAAACAGCCACATAAATAATTATCAATTTTTTTCTCGACTCCGATTGTAATTTATCGAACGGAATTCATTAAGTTAATAATTTATTTACTATTTTATTGATTTACCTTTTCCCAAGCGCGTTGATTAATAACAACTGTCTGGTGTGAATTTACGGTCCGGATAATTGCTCGGTTACTTTCGTCGCACGTTCTAAAATTGACTTGTAAATTTAATCGAAATTGGGTTTTCGTTACGATTGGGGGATTTTATAGTTTCGCGACTACTGATCGAAATAATTACCTAATAACAAGCCCTAGTTTGTCCACATCAATTACTTTTAATGTTCATGTTTACATACATATTTTTTTCCTAGGCCTAGGCCGATTATAGGCACTGTAGATCCAAAATTAATTTCACGCTACACTCATTGTTTAAATTCTCTCGGTTTGTTTTGTTTTTCTGTCGGTTCGGTGTTGAGTGAGTTTTAAAACCGTGTTCGAGTCTGTTATTACCGCCCCCGGTTCTATTTAAATACAATTCCGAGACGAACTACGCCCCAAATGTGGCCTCGACAAATAAAAAATATCCTCACATATTACACACTGTTCATTCTCCCAAACATTCTCATCACCATTTTCACTCATTTTCTTAATTATCGTTACTTAAATTTTAACGGAGTACACACAGCCGGCCACGGTTCTCGTACTACTGTTGACGTCATCAGTGCTCGTTGCGCTTTTTACTTACACCACAAAAATCAAAAATCCACAATTTGAACACATCGAACACTAAAAATAAAATAATTTCACTGATTTAACTTTTAAGATTAAAATAAAATAATATTCCCTAATTATGACATATAAATATAATGTGTTAAAATTAAGTTAATCTTCCTTTGTGAATCCGCCTCAACTTTACTTGAAATGTATTAAAAGTTCGAGAAAAAAATATTTTTATTTATAACAATCTTATATTTAAATTTTAAATAAAATAAAATAATATTTGAGTATAATAAATCACACAAAAATCAAAATCCTCCACAGTTTGAATACATCGAACACCATACATAAAATAATTTCACTAATTGAATATAAATTTATTTATATGTGGAGCTCAAGAAATACTTTTTTTTAATTTTATGTTTAACTTTTAAGAATAAAATAAAATAACATTCCCTAATTATGACATATAAATAGAATGGTGTTGCGATGAAAGGACAATTTATATGTATGTGTTAAAATTAAATTAATCTTCCTTTGTGAATTCACCTCAACTTTACTTGAAATGTATTAAGAGTTTAAATTTTAAATAAAATAAATTAATATTTGAGTGTAAAAAATTGAAAAACTAAATCTAACTTTGAACGTTGGAACGAATAAATAATGTTTAACAAATATGTGAAAAAAATATGATCACTCGTAATTAGAATGTTTAAAAAGAATAAGAAGTGAATGGATGGAGTAATAGAGACATCACAATCAGGATCGGGCGAGAAGCCGCTTGGTGCACAAAGAGGTGTTACGATGATTAACTCACGGAATGTGAATACATTAAATAATCTTGGGGGCAGGTGTTGCCCCCCGCCGTTTGACCCCGGGGGTCCCCACCTTTCCTCCTGCTCCTCTTCCACGCCGACTCCGCCGTTTCGGGACTTCGCCTTTTCAAAGAGCGTGCCGTGCTGAGCCGCATCTTTAGGTTCGTGTCCTCCGATCTGAATGCTTTCTAATTAAAATTTAATGTATCGCTGCCATTGTTCGACACTTTGATGCGGCCCGTTCCGTGAAATATGCCGTAACAGACGGAAACCTATCTTACTTAATACTGTTATGTGTATATATGTATGTATAAATAAATACATACATATACATAATAATAATAATAATAATAATTATTATTATTATTATTTCAAAGAAGCAAATTATTAAATAATCCATCAGGTAAATTACTCACTAACCTGGCAGTGAGCATAAAACGAGTTCAGATAAAAAGAGTCGTGCAAATTATTTGCATAACACATTAGAAACTTTAATGAGTTATTAGTCAGTCTCAATTATCACGTTATTAACTTCCGAGCCGTTAAAAATCGACTATTGATGCACGTTTTAGTCGCACGTAGTCGAGGAAAATAGATTTAGGAATAAAAGAAGAAACGCCCCGGCTCAATAACGGGATCTGTCCCACTTGGTAATTAACTCGATTATAACAACGAAAAATAGATTAGGTTGTTTTCGGTGAACGAGATAATGATCTTACTCGGGATAATTACGAGGTTTAAGCGACAGGAAAAAATGCATTATGGCTCGGATGAGGAACTGTTTTGTTTTACCAACACCCTTTTAATCAATTCATCGCCGTTTGACTGACAACGCATCTAGATTAACTTACCCAACTGCTAATTTATACACTAAAAATGAAACGAATAGGGATTGTTTTTTTTTCAGATAACGAATTATTAACTATTCCAATTATAATAACATCATGTTATCAATTTATGTCCATCTCGTACTTGATAAAATTATTGTTTAATTTATGTTTCGGAAACGTCTCAATTACATTTATGAATATTATTAGAGGAAACGATCGAAAATTCAAATTAGTTTCGATTGAGTTTGATAAAAAGAAAAGAAGCAATGAGACGGATCAGTTAATTATACATTAAACAACAAATTTCCAGAAACGATTCAATCCCTTCGGAAACGGCACCAGCAATCAATAGAGGAGGATTTGAGGTTTTGTTCTCCCGCACCCCAATCGACATGGAGGGAGAGCGACAACCACATGCACAACATTCCGACATCCCCCCGGAATCTAATAAACATCGCCGCAAGCGACAAAAAGCCAATTACACAAGTTATCCAGGCAATTACTGGGAAGTGAGCGAGCGAGAGCGAGAGCGAAAGAGCAATCCTGTTTACATTATCCGGGCGTGCGGAGGGATCTCCGAAAATAAAACAGACGCCGAGTCAATTTATTTTTTCGATGCGGTATATAATTTTTCCGGGGTGCCAGACATTCCCTTCCGAAGGGACAGCCATTCAATTTCTTACGTATAAATAATAACACGCAGCGATGCACACTAAATACTTCAGAGACACTTATTCCAGCGATTTTCCAACTTTTTGATCCCGTCCGAAAAGTAATTTTTCCGCAAAATCTGCAAAATACTCCTTCGCGAGCTCAATTTTTTATTGATGAACCATCTTTTGAGTTTTGTGAAGAGATACGGGGAAGTAATTGGAGCATTAAGTCAATGCTCTTTTTTTTCGTTTCATGTGAGGCCGTTTCGCAGCGACTTCGGCCTTCAACCGCTCCAATAATGCGTAGTAAGGGAGTATTACTATTAGTATTGATGGTTTCTCCTTTTTTGAGGTAGTCCACGAAGAGTATGCCTGACAATCCCATCGGCCACCCTTTATGACTCTCAAAAAATAATGTTTTATGAGAGAACAAAAATTATGATGCCAAATACCATCATCAGTAGCCATCATAATCTTTTTCACGATTGCAACGCATTTTGGTAGTAAAGGAGGTCTCTGTTTACCCTACCTAGTAGGTAGTAAGTATAATTCGATAGTATGTGTTAACTTTTAGAACGAAGTAATATTGGAGCGAGTATAATAACTACACGTTTGAGTGAAATATCATAAGTTTCTGAAATCTGTATCTGTATCTTAAAGTAAACAATTAAAAAATATAATTAAAATGTAAATATGTTAAGTTCGCCACAATGTGACAAATCGAGATTGATTCATTCACGTTCTTCGATTCGAGCAAAAATTTAAATAAGCGCAATCGTTTTTCCGGTCGTTTTGCTTTCTGGACGGTTCGCAATGAATACATTACGCGAAAGAACTGATAAACAGCAGAAACGCCCCCATTTTGATGTAAATATAAGGGCAGATCGCTCAGCACTTTTTCCGAAGGCCGAAAACTGCGTCAGCTGAAAATAAATCGAATGGTCGCTACGTGCCGAACGAAATTCCCTTTTATTTTATTTTTCGCGAGATCCCGACACTAAAATGCTCGACACAAGATTTGTTTTCGACGAAACAACGCCACTGCGATTATTTTACTACCCCGTCCAATCATTCTCGTCCGTCAAATCGAATCAAATTTAGTTATATAATTTAATAATAATAATTGTTTAAGTTTATTGTGTGTAATATTCAAATATCCTGGAAGATGTTTCGATGTCGAAAAGAGCGACCGTGCGTGTAGAAAGACCGGCAGATAATCGCATTAGAGAAGTAAAGCAGAAGAGTGGAGTAAAAGGGGCGCGTGGGGATTAACACCGCTATTAGCCAAATCCGTCGACGTCGGTCACGTGTCGTTTTGTTTTGGTCGCGCCTTCTTTTCCCGAAAACCCTCTTGACTGATGGATCTATGTACTCGGGAAGCGTGTCCTCTTAATGGACTTTCTATCGCTTTAAGATCTCTGTTTGATTTCGATTTCAGCTCGTGCGACTCTTGCTATGCTAATACTTATAATCCAATGACTAATCCTCATGTTGCTTACTTAAACAAGACAAAAAATAATAATAATAATCGACATGTGACATGTTGACCATAATAAAAAATATCGGCGTGGAAGTCAATTTGTAGCGTGAGTATTTAATTTCGGCGTTGGACAAAATGAAGCCATCATCGACGTATTGTGGGCTTCACAAAATAAGATCCTTGACGAATTGATGTGATTGAAAAAAGCACCTGCAACAAAATACACACACACACACCTATACACAATCTTCCGGTTTTCGTTCTTGACGAAGAAACAAACTGTGTAACTTGTCAAATATCTTAATCTAATTTCACGTGCCTCCTTTTTTATCTGTTAGAATTTATTATGTAACCGGCTAATTCGAATTCGGTAATTGATTCGTGAAAATTTGGACGTGCCGAATAAATAATAGTTGAAATAAGCCGAGCAATAAATCATTCGACAACATAAACAATTGTTTAGACGGCGAGGAATTTTTACGATCGTGTAAAATGTTGGAGATAACAGGACAGAAAAAAAAGTGGAACATAAAGCAAAGAATAACGAGAAGGAATCATGTCTGAAGTGAGAGCAAACGGTTGAAATGGGGGGCTCGAGTCGGACAAGAAGCCCCGACGAAAATTCCCTTATGGGGGCGCATAACTTATAATTTTCGTTGTTCGCCCGCACTAAAACCGACACGGCCTGCTTGTATTGTTCGCGAAATGACGGGATCAACGTGGATTTGTCGTGGAGAAACATCAACTCAACACCATCGCATCCCATCGCATCGCATCGCATCGCATCGTTTCGTATCCTGCCCGACGATTTATTTATTTATGATTGTCTCGATCTTTATTCTACAAATTTATTATTTATGGGACAGTCTGTAAACACTTTTTTCAACATTCTATTATGCGTTTGTACGGTTTATCGTCATGAAGTCGGTAACAAGAAAAATTACTTACTTATTTCTTTTATAGTAAATTGTGCAACAAATAATTGAAAATGGAACAAATGAAACGTAATGGGTAAGTAGGTATGTATATACCTACATACATATGTAGGTAGGTAGGTAGGTAGGTATGTTTTCGAAGCAAGAAAAATGAATTTCCTATCAATTCAGAATGAGCATTTGTTGTGTTTTATTACATACAGAATCACATTTTGTCATTGTTAGGATATGATCATTAGAGTTGACGAAGGGGCAAAAGAGAGAGAAATGACGTTGGACCCCAGTACATCGTTCTGGTATTAACAATAATCAGATCAGAAGTAGATAGTGCGAAAGTTGTTCGGGGACGTAAAGCCGCAATTCATTACGATTTATAAAGTGAATCCCTCCCAGGACGATCATCCAGGGTGCAACAAATCAAACGGCACACCGACTTTAGGGTTCCGAAAATCAAACAGATGTTGTTGATTTTTCGATTATGTATCGTGTTTAGTCGTTTATTTATAGACCGCAAAAGGAACCGATTTTGATTTGATTGTCACGGCTCGTTAATGTGTCATCGTGTAACGATGTTTGTTTCCCAATATTTGGTGGGTCATACGACCACGTTGTGTTTATTGGAAACACTACGTGGTCGTAACTACACATATTTCAATATATTTTAGTCGAACAAAATGATTTCGTAGCGGCGGAAATAAATAACGTCGTCGACTTTGTCAGAGGATAATTGAAAAATTGAACCGTCAACCCAAAGAATGGAAGCGGGTTTTAGGTGAATGAGTGAGAAGCTCCTTTTGTGTCAACGTTACCAAGATTTCGTCCAGTCTGGACAATTAAATGTGAATTTATGGGCGGCTTTACATAAATATCAATGTTCAACATTGGTCCGTTTGCGGCTTAATATTTCGGGTCCGTCAGACACGCACTCATAATCCGAATTGAATGGAAAATTAACTGTTAAAATATTTATCCTTGTCCGGTTAGGATGACCACTAATTTTATTGATGGCATTCCACGTGTTAACACCCAAACAAGTTACACCATTTTTTTTCTCTTTTTCGCTTTTTCTCTTTTTACTTGATACGGGAAATAAATTGAAATAATTAATTCGGTGCAAATCACCGAGACGAATCGCGATTTAATTGATCCCATACCCCCGCTTTACAGGCACACACGACATACATAGAACCAGAAACGGAAGACTCGTATGATGCGGTCGGTGCATGTAGTCGCGCGTAACAAATCGCAATCGCTTAATGTATGTTAATGCCGTATGATTTATGAGCGATGATGGTATCTTGGAGAAGTGCGCTCGTTCGGGCTTGAGCTCTTCTTCATTCAGTACTCCTCCTCGTGGATTACGTTCGCTAAATTATATGGTGATCTTTGTGAGAAACGTGGCGCAATATTGAACACATCAAACCCCTGTTTTATATGCTTTTATCCCGGGTTTAGATTCCAGATAACGTCACGAATGATGGAAATTCTATCAGGGATTACGTACCATTTTTTTATTACTCTAATCGACCAAAACCCGTTGTAATACTTAATTTGACAGATAAAAATTATCGACGTCGTTTGTCCTAAAATTAATAAGAAATAAAGGTTTAGAGGTCGGGTCGTAAAAGCGGAAGAAATTAGTGCAAGTTAATTGCGTAATGCAAGATATAAGATCCCATGATGAGGGTAATAAAGAAAGTTTACAACAAGGGCCCGTAAAAAGGCGAACAGATAGATAGATGGTGGCGTGGAGCGAGGAGGAGGACAGAGGGGAGGAGAAGAAAAGAGTCAGGGAAAAGTTCCCGAAGTGCCTAATGAAACTATAATAAAGTAACCACATAAAGTTGAAACATTCAATCTGTTTTAATCAACTGGGGAGAATCGGGCATTCCATCAGCGCAACGAACGAACGAACGAACGAACGAACGAACCAAGGGGAACGCTGTGGAGGAAAAGGAGAAGAGGAGCGGAGAGGAAAGGAGAGGAGAAGTTACGATAGCGGAGTTTCACTTGTCTCCCGGTTAATTGTATTAGTTGGTCGCTTCTCGGTGGCCGCTTCCAGTCGTCCAGCTGCACGGTGAGCGGGACGGAGGTGTCGGGGAGCGGCGCGCTTTAATTGTGCCGCCGCGTTCGTTTCAAAATGGCCGCCTGGGGTGTCGTCAGCGTAATTACAAAATGAATTGTCCAATGGCGGGATCTCGGTTGCCATGACAGCCTTGATTAAAACAAGCCGATGTCTCCGCGTATCGCCATGGTAACTGCGCCTCAGCCGCCGCCAGATGTCTCCGGAGACGACGCTGCCGCTGCCGCCGCCGCCGCCGCCGCCGCCGCCGCCACCGACACCGACACCCTCCTCCTACTACGGACCGTTTAGAAACGATGCCTACGGATCCCTTAATTAACTCGCAAACGATGTTCTCCTTACCTTTTATCTCGCTGCTCATTTTTACATATTTTTAATTGGAACTGATTTAATTACATTTTAATTACTATTACAATTAATTGTCTAAATAATTATATAGAAATTTTCATTTCTGAATTGCCCATTTCAACTGTTCATCATCTTAAAATATTTTTACATGCTATTTACTGCCTGTTATTTTCAAATAGTTTTTTTACTACTAATAACTGTATTTTTATTTAATGTTAGAAAAAATATTTATAAGCAATTTTATTATTTTAATTAATATTTAAATTAGAAAAATGATTACAGGACACATAAATAATCAATTAATTTATCATCTATGTATGTAACTTTAATAAAACTATTCATTTAATGGAAGTTACTGTACTCGTAGTTAGTAACTGTAATGGGTGTGTAGGTAATGTTGGAATAAGTTGTACTAATTAATATTAATGAGGACATAATTACGTTAGTAAAAAAGGATTTTGGCAAGAGAAAAATAGTCAGAATGGCGCGTTTTAAATTAACAACCCCAATTAATTATTCGGATAATAGCGCGCAGAGACGAATAAGGCGAAAAAGGAAACGAGCGTACGGAAGAGAGACAAACAGAACGGCGAACTGGCGAAACGGCGAAACGGCGATCATTAAATAAAGCGTCTGTTTTGTCAGAGGCGTCCAACGAGTCGGTCGCCGAAATTAAATTTTTAATTGGACCGGGCGCTAAACTTTAATTCGTAATTATTAGTTGGCGCGTTCTAATGGTCCGACGATTAAAAGCCGCCGTTGCGTTGCGCTTCCACCGGATCGGACTGCACCGATTGAAAATCAATTGAGGATTATTGAAAACGCGATTTCCACACGCGAGAATCCAATTACGGCACACTAATAACGTCAAAACGACGTTTCTTCCTAAACAACTTTTTATCATTGTCTACGAATTTATTAAACACGTTTTGACGCTGGGCATGGCCCGTGGCTGTTTTCCCGCCCGGGAAATGCATGCCGAGTAACCGTTTTCTGATTTTTTGACGGCACCACATTTATCATACCGAATATGTGAATTTGACATGGGTTTATTAAGCCGGGAATTAAATTTAAACACACTTCCCCAATGATCGTTGTTTATTAATTGAGTGGCGTGTTTATTTGTTGTTGGTTGTTAGTTAATAAAAAAGGGAGGGAATTTATGGAGTCGGGAACATTAAAAACAAAGGCTAATTAGGCAGTGAATTTCTCCCCCTCTAGGTCCCTGCTCGAAAACTGGGAGAAATTAAACAAAGACCCAATTTGGCTGTGGAAATTTTTATTCATGGCTCCAACCGGCACAGATAAAAATCCAATTATAAAATATTATCGCCGAGCATCACGGTACATATATATATATATATATATATATATATATATATATATATATATATATATATTTCGGGGCGCGGCGTTTTCTTACCCTCCACTTTTGCTGCCTCTTTCGTTTAGGGGGAGGGAATCGGTGGAGCGGCAGAGCGGTGGAATGTAAGTAATCTTGCCGCAATATTTCCGCCTCTTTCTTAATTAACTCATCGTCGTTTTAATGCCCGTCCGACAATACATTTAATTTTTCCGGGATATTCTCTTAACCGGCTCCTGTCGACGGAATTAATATTGATGGGGGCGCAACGCAAAAACTCTCGGCTTTAGTCGCTGACAATTTATTAAATTTATTGAGTGTCGCCGGAACCGAGGACCATTTTTCTGCACGTGATTATGCAAAGGAGAACACTAAATTTATACCACACCACAATTACCTTTTTCTCTGCTTTTTCTCTGCTTTTTCTCTGCTTTTCCTCTGCTTTTTGTCTGGTCGTCTGCCACAATTGAACAAACACATTATGTAATTTGTGGTGGGTTTATTATTGAATAAATTAGTCGTTAGTTAGTCGTTGTTAATTAAAATCGATATTGGAATTGTTGCGGAATTTTATTATTATCCGACTAACAATAGAAAATGTAAATTTTTTGTGTTTAAATGATGTTTTGTAATTTTCCTCGCAGTGTGAAGTGATGAATTGAATTTGGAATGAGCAGAATGGACTTAGCGCAAGTAGAATAAGCAGAATAAGGAGAATGGACGCAGAATGTCCCGCTGTTCCGGCTTCCTTTGTACCGCGTTGCTACCGTAACATTAACAATTATCGAAACGGTCTTAATAACTATATTAACGTCGAGAATTACGGGCCTCTTGTTCTCCCCTTGTCGCTCATACACGAATACACGACTAGAAACGTGAGTAATTCAAAATTGATAGATATTTTGAGTCATTTAACACCCGGAATTAATTTAGATAGTGCAGGAAAGATAGGAAAGATAGGATTGTGGTCTCACAACGGCAATAAAAATTGAAATGCGACATCGGACACCGCACAATCTGAAACGCGTAATATTTCAATAATAATCGCGCCACCAAAAACAGATTCCAGATAACATTGTCGGATGGATGAAAGAGCTCCGGTGTCCCACTTCATTTTGAGGCTCCCTCAGGGCTTCAGGGCCTTTCTCTCTCACTGTTCCACTGTTCCGCTCTCACTTCATGGAGAAAATCACATGAAATGTGCGTGAAATAACGGCAGGATTACGGGATTATTCAAATTTTCGTTAATTGCGGTGCATATGTTGCTCCAAACATTCTGTTTTATCGTTAGTCACAAAACTATTTGTGTAATTTGTTCGAGTTGTAAATATTTAAGTGGGAATGAACTTTTTTTCTCAAACACCGTGTACTTTAATTTGCCAGTAATTATAGAGAAATTAATTTTACCGCCGTCAAAGTGTTGAGTGAGTTTATAAGTTTTACAAATTTAATAATTAACACATTGATTAAGTAAAAATGGCACGAAAGTGTAAAACACTTTACGACCAAACACGTGTAAACAAAGCTAATTAGTGAACTCGTTAAATGAAATGAAAATATCATAAATTGTTTTAATGAACCGTTTGATTCGTGACATATACAGTGAAAAGTGTTCGTGAATGTTGTTAAGAGTCGCTCGCCATTTTTATTTCAATAACGTGCCAGTCTTTTCTTGACATTAAGTAAAAATCGGGTTGCGCTTCTCGAGCGCAAATGACGCGGAATGAATGTGTCGGATGGATGGAGGGAGCAGGGATGAAGGGGGACGTCGTCTTTCGTTGGGCTTACGAGGCTTTTTTGGCCGCCAACTCCGGGGGAAACTCGGGCTGGATACCAACTAGCCTGTGAAACTACCTCCACGCAACCAGAATACAAATCACACACGAACGCCGGGCTCAAAAATTTACAAATTTATCTTTTCCTCGCATTACTTTAAATCCATACAAATTTTATGCTTAAAACTAATGTACTATAGTTTATAATTAAAACCTAATCATTCTTTCTGTATTAATAAAATTAATAATTTTAATTAGAAAAAATAATTGGTCAAACTTGTGCGTTTAGTACTATTAAATATAATAAAATTTTCACCCCTTATCTTTGCATGCTTTTGAGCACTGTGTGAGCTGAGTATCGCACGCCGATTTTATTGAAGCGCTTTCTACATACTTTGTTTCTCACATATAGTTCAAGTATGCTGGAAAATGGGCGCGAAAAGGATACTGAAAAAATCGGAGATTTATATTTCTATAAATGACGTCGCCTGGTTACGAATCACTATCGTTATCACTAATGTGCGGACTGGCTTCTCGTCACAGACGTGTTTTGCTTTGTTGCTTTTTGAAATTATTCATTTCATTAACCGAAGGAAGACACAATAGATTGATCGAGTATCGTTTTCGTCCTCGTCTGCAGGAAATTACTTGATGGCGGTTGAGTGCCACTTCCTGGTGGCACCGCGACCACCAAATTCAACACATTAACTTCGCTTCCGTTTCAGCCATTTTCAAGTGCTCGATACACAAAGAGGCCCGAACGTGTCGAAGGAGAAAAACGATATTGCAATGACTTTCTGTTTAGGTTTAGGTTCCGATGGATTAGTCAATTAAGGGTGAATAAAAGGTAATTTGCAGGACTAACGCTCTACGTTTTTTGTATTCTGGGCGTGTTGTCTCGCTAAATAAATATTCAACATGAAGTCGAGCACATCAATCACCTAAGAACGAGAGGAGAGATGTCGTCACCTAAACCCTACAGACAACGACAAAAACCGCACGACGAAATCGAATTACTCGAAGGCGTTGTGCACAAATTGGGTATTATTTCGAACGTATCTTTACGCTATTGCACCTTTTAGCGGAACATTACGTAAATGTAATTAACCAAATTCGGGGAAATAAATACCTGCCAATATCGCCATTCTTATTTTCCCAGATAGAGTACTTAGAGATAGAGTGTTAAGGGTTAAGGGAACTTTTTAACATCTCATGAGATACATGCTTGTGCCACTGGACGACACGCTTAGAAATATCGATAGGTACATAAGAGAAAATATTTTGAGGCTCATGTATCAAGCAACCAAAAAAGTTCGTGCGGTTTTTCTTTATTGCCAACTTTTATGAATTATATTCAGTAAACAGAATGTAGTGGTGGCGTAATTTTGAATATAGTTAAAAACATCAACAACAAAGAATATCATTCAATGTATGTATTGGATAAGTTAGATTACTTTGAATTAAGGTGCAAAATCTTTACTAGAATATGGCCGTGTCAACAGCTGTTTACTTTATGAATTAAAACTTGGTACCAAGGCTGCAGAAGCTTGTCGTAAGATATGCGCTACTTTTGGGGACAGTACTGTAGCTGAACGGACGGGTCAGAAGTGGTTTAAGAATTTCAAAATAAATAAGGGAAGTCTAGATGGGAAATAGTAATATTTGCTGAGGGTGATCAGGTACCTAACCCGCCAATGTATCCATAATATTCTCATTCACTTTTCTGACTGGCCTCTAAAGAGTTCTGATATTGGAATATACAGACAATCTTAGACGAAGCCTTATACAAAACCACGGCAAGTTTAGTCAATTAAACGAAACAATTTCTTCTCCGAGAATGGGAGCTAATACTCCAAATTTACATTAGCAACCAGAAGAGCAAAAACCCGATATTAGAACATTTTTTTGTGATTTATATAAACATCAGATTTCCTTTTTATTAATTTTGTATTTAAATTCTAATATTAATATTATTTTGATAAATGGAGTTAATTTTTATTTTTTTTTCCTTAGTATGTTTTATTTAAAAAAATTAAATCACTTAAGTGTCCACTTAATTTTGCACTTGACTTTAACTGGGACTACTTAAAATGATGAAAATGACTTTACATGGAACTTACATGGTCAATATTGAAAATTCTGATTTTTCCTCAGGATGCAATAATGTGAATTTAATTTTTTTACAACATTTTAAATTGTACCAAAAACTATTTTTCATTAACATTAATTCCGGTTAACATCTCACCTGAATAAGTTCAGTACATATTAAAATAATTTTTCCCTCTTTTTCTATATACTATACATTAGTATGTTTTATTTAGAAAAATTAGTTCACTTAAGTGTCCATTTAATTTTGCGTTTGACTTTAGCTGCGAATGCTTAAAATGATTTATGAAAATGACTTTACATGAAACTTACATGATCAATATTGATAATCCTGATTTCTCACACGATGCAATAATATAAATTTAATTTTTTAAGTTGCATCAAAAATTATTTTGGAACATCAATAAGAAGTTGAGTACATATTAAAATAAATTTACTCTCTTTTTCATTATTTGTTGTTACTTATTTTATCAATGTCATCTTCAAAACAATAATAATAATAATAATAATAATAATAATAATAATAATAATAATAATAATAATAATAATAATAATAATAATAATAATAATAATAATAATAATAATAATAATAATAATAATAATAATAATAATAATAATAATAATAATAATAATAATAATAATAATAATAATAATAATAATAATAATAATAATAATAATAATAATAATAATAATAATAATAATAATAATAATAATAATAATAGTAATAATAATATAATTGATAAATGTCAAATAAATTGTAATTTATATATACAAGACTTTTTATTAATTTTGTATTTAAATACTATTATTAATATTATTTTGATAAATGGAATTAATTTTTATTTTTTTTTCTTAAAATAAACATATTAAATGTTTTATTTACCTCAATAAGAAGTTGAGTGCATATTAAAATAAATTGATAATAATGATAATAATGATAATAATGATAATAATGATAACAATGATAATAATGATAATAATGATAATAATGATAATAATGATAATAATGATAATAATGATAATAATAAGACACAGATGTTAGGTAAGGCTTTAAGATTTTTACAAAAAATAATTTTAATTACAGTTGTACAAAATTTAATGTGTTCTTTTTACTATAAATTTAATAATTTAAAAAAAAAAAATTCTTTTGATAAATTATGTCTAAAATATTTAATATCGTGATTGCGCATATGGATTTCAAGTTTTTTTTAACAGTTTTAAAAACATTTTTGTGTATTTCAATATGTGAGTCGTATATATTGGCATTGGGATATCTCGTTAATAATTTCAGTGGTAATTAATCACATGTAATAGGTAAAAATACAATTACATATTTTTATTTATGTTATGTTATAAATAAATAATGTCAGTTTTGTATTGGCAGATCGTATCAATTATTGGGTTGGAGTTTTTTGCGAATTAAAAACAATCCGCCGGCCGCAAGTTAACGCGATCGCATACAAAAAAAAACCACGACCCCATTTATATAAACGGCCCCCGCGTCGCGCCATCCCCCAAAACGTAATTAACAATAAATCACAAAAATCCGGAGCGTCAATCCATCAAAAAAAAAAAAAAAAAAACAACAACAAAAGGGAGGGAAAAAAGGAAAAATAAATAAAAGTACGAAAAATAATAAAATAAAAGAGAGGCAGCGGTAGTGTCCGAACGGCGAAATAGCGAAATAGCGAAATAGCGAAATAGCGAAAGCACATCAAAAAGCCGAAACAATAAATAACCGGCGGCGTATCGACAACACCCCATCCTTCAATGCGAGCGCTTCCGCCGTCGGGGCGCGGTCTAATATGGGGGCGTCCCGCGTCCGACGAATCGCCGCGTCCCGTGCGGTCGCAACGCCCTTTCGAACTGCGAAACACACTTTCCAATCGTCAGTGATCTAACGACTCGCTACTTAGTCAGACACACTCACACGCACACGAGACGCGCGTCTGTGACACACAACATCTAATATCTAATTTTGTGGTGACAGTGCAGTGCGCGGCACGCGACCACTCGACGACAACAAACAACAACAACAACAACAACAACAAAGGAGAAGAAACAACCCAACGATGGATCGATCAGACTGAAATCGGCAGCGGCAGCCGGCCAAACAAATCCATTTTCACCACGCTCATCGTCTGTGTGTCGTCCGAAACGTGTAGGACTGTTCGAAACTGTTCGACACGCTGGAAATTTCGCGGAAGATGGTGCTCGAATCGGGCGTGCTTCCGCCCCCGTTGCAGCTATACGCGGCGGCGGCCGCCCATCTGGCGCCCCGACCGCCTTGGGCGCCGCTGTTGCAATTCCCGGGGGCGGCCACACTCCTCGGGATGCCGGGCGCCTTTTCGCCGCTCAACAGGCCGAGATACCCGCCAGGCTTGGGGCCCGGAATGAGGGCGCCGCCCGGACCGCCGTCGGAAGACAGCGGCAGCGAAACGCACGGAAAAGGTACTTACGGCCGATTTGACGATTTGCCGACGGCAAATGGTTTATTTCGTTATTTCGTACTTGTCTACGAATTTAATTCAATTAAAAACTAAAAATAACCATCTTGCTGATTAGAATGTTTATATTTTTTCATTTAAATCTAACC
Organism: Aethina tumida; assembly: GCF_024364675.1. NCBI lineage: Eukaryota > Metazoa > Arthropoda > Insecta > Coleoptera > Nitidulidae > Aethina > Aethina tumida. The sequence goes on from NC_065435.1 coordinate 80,015,752, forward strand.
ATTCAGATATGATATAAATTGAGATAAACATTTGGACCAAGTATGCAGTTAAATAAATCGTAATCGTTTCAGCTAACCAAAGTGGAAAATTACTATCTATTATGTTCAAATCGGTTACTTAAACTTTTTTATGTTAAGTAACAAGTCAACAATATTTTACTACTTGTCAACTATTAAAATAATTTATTTCTAAATTCCTAAATGTAGAGATAAATTTTGGAGTTTAAACATTAATATTAATGTCTAAACTCCATGAAATATCATATACGGACAATATTATTGAAACTATTTATGTGAAATGTTACAATTTAATTATAAAATAATTTTAAAATCAATATTAAGTGATATTAGGTACATATTTTTAAAAAATCACAAAGCTCGATTAAACTTTATTTAAATCTTTTAATTAGTTCAAGATTTTGAGTTCAAATATTAAAAATATTGATGAGTAAATAATTGTACAATAATGAAATAGAGAGACAATAAAAAATAGCAGTTGGGTAATTACACACATGCAAATAAATTGAAACATTTTTTTTTAAATTTGTGATTCGTGTAAAATTGTCAGAGTTTAATTATAAAAGTAACTGTTGAAATGATAGAGTTAATTTTTTAATGTCTTTCGAAACGATTGTTAATATTAATAACTAACTTGAGAGTGAGAATATTGTCAAGTTAGATAATTATTATTATTATTATTATTATTATTATTATTAATATTATTATTAATATTATTATTAGTAATTTATTTTGAAACGTAGTTTATTTAAATATGAAATATGTTTATAATTAAAAATGTATTTTTATTGTTTATTGAGTTTAAAAAGACATTAAACAGTTGATTAAATTGAATGAAAGCGCAAAGAAGAAAGAAGACGGAATCGTAAATCGCAGACTTTTCTAAAATTATTAGGATAGTTTTAATATTTTTACAACCTGTTGAAAAAGTAGTAAAATTTTATGAAAGCGCGTTTCTACAAGTAAAATGCGAAAAGTTTTAATTGAAAATAGAAAAAGAAGAGGAAAGAGGAGATTCTGTTTTTTTCTTATCGCCGGGAGTGAGGATTAATATTAAAGTTGGGATTAGAGTCGGTTTGGTTGGTTATTTACGATTCTGGACATATTCAATTATGATATTATTTAAATTTTGTTACCCAATAAAGAAGCTGATTTAATAAACGGAATGCTGAATTATTGGACGGGCTTTATTGTACCATTCGGAACCTGAACTGGACTCGGCTCAACTAAGAACCGTTTCGTTTCTACGTCTAAATCGAATCCGGTTCGTTCCTTTCGTACATGTGGGAATTTTAATTATTTAAGATTTAAGAAATATTTAATAAACGATCGAGTTTCGATGTAAAATTTGAAATTCAAACAAGTACGTTTCCATTAGACTTTTGAATAATTTATCCTGTAATAGATTTTTCCGTATTTGCTTAAAGCCATCTAATTAAATTATTGCCACGCCAAACTTCGGAGACGGAAACATGGCATATTTATGAATTTTTTTCCTTCCCCAGAACTACGGAATTATTGATTCCCCGTAAATTAAGAAGTTACGATACGATCGGAGTCCGAAAGCAATTACCCCGTCGATTTGCATATTTATTACGGACGATTTTCAGCCATTAAACATTTTTCTTTTTCATTTTGTTTATTTTTATTTTTATTATTATTATTTATTTATTTATTTATTTATTTACTTACTTATTTATTTATTTATTTATTTATTTTCTTGCCTCCGACACATATTTTATTATGAATGATGCGCAGCTGCAACTGATCCGAATAAAGTCATTACGTCCTATTAAAATTTTATGACCGTGCACCTTAAAACATTATTATTATTATTCCTTTAAACACTAATAATATGCCGTCTCGAATACTTTTGTTGTTTCATTTTGATTTCACTTGGACTTTTGGCGAATGCTCCAGTTGATTATGGAAAAATGGAAATGTAGAGGCGACAGAATGCAAATGGCGTGCCTGTAGGCAATTGCATATGCAATTGGCGGAGGAAAGAAGAAGAGTGCGAGGAAGGAAAAGGAAGAGGAAAGGAAAAGGTATAATTTTAGAGGGTCGGATCGCTTCCATCGCGGCCGGCTCGAAATATAATTTGAGGACATTAAAAAAAGGCAACTAATCAACATAATCCGTCCGCTTATTAAATTAATAGATCGATTTGTATCGGTCACTTCGGTTCTATTAATATTCCGGCACTTTGGAGGGAAAAGTGCACGTTAAGGAAAACACATAAAAAACCTTTAAACACCGTCATTATAGCCGATACGAGTGCACGTTCGGTTTTATATCAATTTCGCGAATCTCAAATACATAATAACAAGATATCAAAAGACCGGTTCACTTCGGCTGACTTCGATCGCTTATTACCATAACATCTCTATTACGGTTAAGCAATTCTTTCGCTTTCCAAACTAACCAACCAATAAACAAACCAACCAACCAACCAACCAACCAACCAACCAACCAACCAACAGAAACATCCTCCCCTATATATGTATGTATACATATATATATATATATATATATATATATATATATATATATATATATATATATATATATACAGTCCTTCGATAATTCGAACCTCTCTATAATTGCCGTTGAACGAAGTTATCACGAGTTCCCTAAATCAATACATTTTTATACAGTTGGCCCTAAAAAGTATAAATGCATGACGATTGCTGAAAAGAAGAAGTTAAAAAAGTAGAGAGTAGAGGGAGGTGAGAAGAAAAGTGATGTTGTAAAGAAATTTAAGATTCCTCTGAGTACTCTCATAACCATAATAAAGCACAAGGAGAAAATTTGTGCTGGTCAAACTGCTGCTGCTGGAGTACGGAAAAGAACTACTAAAGGTGAATTTCCTCGTCTGGTTAAGAGACTGTAGAGGACCAAAAGTATGAGTTCGCGTCTACTCTACTACTTCGTCGTCTACTTTGCGCCAAGTGATTATCGTGCTAACAAAAAAGCGGACACAACAGTCCCCCTACATTGTCCAACGTAGAACTTGCAACCAGTGGACCAAGAGATCATCCATAATTTTAAGAAGTTCTGTCGCAAAAAAAATTGTTAAGCTCGTTTTACCACCTCTCGACAAGCAGCTAACTGCGTATATCACGGTTCTGACGGCTATTTTACTGATTGACAAGGCATGGAGATTCAAAAAATCTCCCAACAATTACGGATGATAAAGAACCAGCAATAGAGTTTTCTGACTTTGTTCAAGTGGCGAAATTTTATCTGCGACAGATACAAATGAAAAAACTAACGATGACGATGAGGATGAGGACATTACATCAGACAGAACCTTTGGCAGAGAAAGACTGATCCTCTTTAAGAAAAAGCATTTGTTTCGAAAGAACCTCTTAACTTTTGCCATTCTTAAATAGCAGAATAATAAATAAAATAATTCGTTCGTTCGTTCAATTAATCTTTTCACTGAAAAATTTCGAACAAACACAGCAATCGATTTAATCGATCGAATTTAAACGCCCCGAATTTCAATTATTTTGTTCCGTTCGATTCATTTGCGCGTATCTCGCGTGTCAGCGCGCCAAAATCATTTGTGTCACTCCGTAATTTCCTCCGCGTACGCCATTTAATTAACACCGTGACGGATCGACTATTAATTCATCCATTGTCCGATTTAACGTGTCACAACTATAAAATTAATCGAAAATTAGTTAGAGAGTTGTAGCGGAGCGGAGAAGTTGAATCGAATTGAAAATGAAATGGCAAACAAAATACAATGTTTGGGGGCCACAATTCAGATAAGGGAAAAATTGAATACGAATCGGTCGTTCATTTATTTGATCGTCTCGGATAAGAATCTCGTACGGGCATAATTTCATTTCGCCGTCGTCGTCTGTTTGTTTCTTCCTTCGCATTATACGATGATATATGGATTGAATTCGTCTCGGGAAAATAGAATTTCATTTTGCTGATAAATCTAAAAGTTATTTTTGTCCACTGGCGCCCGAAATGTTCGCTCGCTCGAAATATTTTATTTATTCTTTTAAACTACACCTACACCGGAGGGTCGATTGGTTGGAGGGTTGTTGTTGATTTATTCAATTCTGGGATAGGATCTATCGCGGCGCGGCGATCTTATTCCATTTTTAGGAAAAGCCTAAGAACAAACTACAATATAAAATGACGAAACGAGTTGCGTATAAATGTTGATTATCTTGAACGCAACCTCGTAATTTTCCATTTCCAATGAAAAGGCATAAATCGCAGTGGTGGAATTAAATCGGGGCCGATTGAAAATCGATAAAGCGGCAGCAATTAGGGAAAAATTAATCGGTCCAAATCCGAGCAATAATTCAATCTGCACCAACAACAGCAACAACAATAACAGTTAGGTAGAGGATGGAGAGGATGGAGGATGGACGCAACAAACTATTATCCCTCGATGGCCGGCCGCTAATGGGACGGCTTTAAACTGCGCCAAATTGATAAAGGTCCAGCCGATTTGTTTGCACCGAACTCGAACGCACCAATCGTAAATCAGTCGACAAATTGAATCGCATTCAATTCCACTCTCCACTCCACACCGACAAACTCCTGAACACTCCTGAACACTCCTGAACACTCCTGAACACTCTTGAACACTCACTCCTGAACACTCCTAATCGCCTTTTTATCTTTTACGTTGTTCTTGCTGTTGTTTGAAATTGGCCTGAGGCCTCAAAAGAGCATCATCATCATCATCATCATCATCATCATCATCGGTTCTTAGAAATAATAAATAGAACAATCCATTTAACCGCATATAACACAACATCGTGCTTTTCGGGGGCGATGGAGGTGACGGAGGTGGTTGTTTTCCCTCTGGACGTTTAGATTTTTATTCGAGGATGATTTATATCGACATTAGGCCGCTCCTAACCTCTCCGATTTGCTCCGCGCAACAATAATAGAGTCTGGCTGGTAAATGGGCCCCGCGGGGGTGATGCATCCCCTTCCCAATTTACCGCCACATTATGGAATGCGTTGTTTAACAAAATCCACCCTCTACACTAGACTGGTGGACGGTTGACGGGTGCATGTCATTAACACCGGACTGCTCTTTTCATTATCGTTTCGTATCGTATCGTATTGTTACACACTTGTACTATTACAAATTACAATGTTATCCGTAAAAATTAATTACTTAATTGGTAATTCTTAAGAAACACGACAAATCCGTCTTAATATTAGTTCATTTGACATATGACAACATTGATTTAAACAACCTAACGGACGTCTAGAATTCTATCTAAATCTCAAATTTATCAATTATAAAATATATAAAATAATATTAACATTAATTGCACCTATGTACGTAATATAATAGTATAATGTAAAAGAAGTATAGAAGTAAATGATAGATTTTAAAGTGAAATAACAAAATGAAATTTATTAAATGCAAGATTATAATATTAATTTAGCTTCGAACCTATTTGCAATTATTTCCTGCTGTGCAGTCAACGTTTATGTCAAGCTTAACTATACATTCATCTTTGTAATTGCTTCATTACGAATTCATTTTGTACGAGTGTAATTATACATATAAAAACAGTGTTCAGCAATTTTTATCTCTTTTTATTTATTACTATTATATTGTTATTATTTAATTTCGGCGAGAGAACCTTCAGAGAAGAAACGGTTAATTTATGCGAGCCATTATTAAAAACACTAATTAATAATTTAGTGAACCAGTTGCCGCAGGCGAATCAATTCCTAATTAAAACTGTTAATTAAAATCCAACGTTTTAATTAAATTTCAGCCATTTCGGAGTGTTTAAAGACACACAATAGAAACACCATAAATTACATATTAATCCCGGCTCTACCTGATTTTCAAAATGGATAAAAAAGAAGGTGAACAACGGAACAGTTGGGAAATGAAGTGTTGACAATAATACCGAGATGAATCCACTAGTTTATTATTACTTTTATTTTGGTAATCCGGTCCGGTTCGGTGTGCAAATTGCCCGTGTCCAATTGGAAATCACTCGATACCAGATCGATGATTTTACTCGCTTAAAAATTGCATACCACCAGTAAAGTAAGTACGAGTAAAATAAAACTAAAAGCTAGACTTCACGGTGTTATTATGTAGGATTTCGTTGTTAATATTTCATGTGGGATTATCCTTTGTAGATTTATGAATTGCTTAACGATATAACTAACCCTCATCCAAACAATGACACGTGCCACAATCATTAATAAAACTCTTATCGACAGTCACTATTTTCCCGTTGCTCCTCTCCCTACGGACCAATTTACTTCGAAACGACCCCCGCACAAATAAAAACAATCCCGAAAACATACCGAAAGATGAAAACTTCCTAAACAGTGTGGTGTGCTTGAACAGTGCCAATCAATTCGCCCCCTTATTATAATCGAAACGCGCCCCATGAAAAAGCTAATTGTTGCCCGTCCGGAAGCTGAGCCCGGATTATGTGCTGTGTTTAAGTTATGCAATACCATAAGATAGACGTGCCCGGAAAATTGGCCGGCTTATCGATGTTCCGGGGGATCAAAACGGAGGGTGGGTGTTAAGACTCGGTTTCCTTCGGATTGATGTCGGGGGATCATTATTGGCTCGTTTCGGGACTTTACGGGGTTTCAACCCGCTTTTCTACTTCTTACCCTACTGCTAACGGGATTTGATGTGAGGGTGGTTCAATTAATAACACTTGACAATTTCTATAAATTTATTTTGTTTACAAATTAACAATAACTTGTCCTGATTTTTAAGAGAGACAGTAAATGTCTCTCTCAAAATTCAGTAGGATCAAAGACTTTCCTATCGGTATATCTTTCTTTGTTATTTACTAAAGGGTATTGATGTTCTGTTTCAATTCACAAATAGCTCTAGCTAGAGTAGGTCTAGCATTTTTGGTACTGATCACACTACAATCACTTTGTAGTGATCAATTATAGTCAATAAGGGACAAAAGCAAAAGGTACCATATATTGTAAATAAACTCGAAGAAAACATTAATTAATATAATGAAAGTCAATTATTACTGTCCTATTAGTGTTTGAAATTTATTAACTGTTCTCGGTACAAATGGACATTGATATATCGTGCAAAATAATGAAAATGTACGACGCGAAAAATCAATAGAATTTACATGAATATTAGAAAAGGGGTGAACCGTCCATGCAAAATTACATTTCTGATTACGGTTTTTATTAAATAAAATACTAAAATAGTATGTATATGATAAATTAAATGAAGGAATAATTAATTCCTCAAGGACATCAACACACCACATCATTCACATTAACAACACGGATCCTGATCAATTTACTTCAATTGGTTACAGTACGGTTGTAGGAATAGATTTCGGTACAAATGGAAGCTACTACTACTGGCAAATTATAACGAACTAAACAAATTAATAATTAGATATAATAAAAGCAATTAAAATGTTCAGTAACAGTAATTATCCATGTAAATTAGATAAATTAAATCTAAATGTTCTAAATAAATCATTATTCGCTTTCATTAGTCCGTTCCTAGATGTTATGTTATATGATGATATTGTTGTGATGATGGTTACAGGAGGTGCTTGCAGTAGCGGCGAAGCCGATTCCGAGAGCGCCGCATCGAAACGTCGCAGAAGTCGAACAAACTTCAACAGTTGGCAGCTGGAGGAGTTGGAACGCGCCTTCCTGGCCAGCCACTATCCCGACGTGTTCATGCGGGAAGCGCTGGCGATGCGACTGGACCTGAAGGAGAGCCGAGTCGCCGTAAGTAAAACTCTTTTATTCGTTCTATCGCCTATCCTAAGTGAAAATTCTATTTAATGGAGGCGGCGGATGGAAAATCAATCCGCGGGTAGGGATAAAGATCGTGGGAAATGCGACGGTCGGATTCGTTCGGTTTCAACGGGTCGACCGACGAATCGAATTCTTTTATCTTTATCTTTATCTTATCTTTATCTTTTATCCCGACACTCAGTGTCCATACCGTGCTGTATGTGTAGTGTGTAGTACTTTCAAGTGATATTGTAACCGTACGAAAATTGAAATGGTTTTGTTCGCGTGCAGTTTATTATTATCTTGTAGCGACAAACTGGAGCATCGTTTAATACGGGGAGAGGAGGAGATTTCTTGGCGGTAATTATTTTCGAATTACGGTTCTGTTACGGGTTTCTATTAACCGGCCAAATTTCGTTTTACGACTCGACAACAAATTCGATTTTCTTCTTCGTTTCCGTTTCCCCCGAGCGAAATTAACTCACTTAACTTAACTTCTTCATCTCTTCATCTCCTCTGGTGATCCTTTCCATATTCACACAGCACACGCACTTTATACATACCGTGCCGTTTTGTTATAATATTAATTAAAGACCGCGGGCGAATGCGATTACGAATTAGAACAGAAAACAGAGAACAGAGATCGATTATACGACACCCCATCACTGTGTAATTAACGGGGTAATTTGGGGGCGGTGTGTTGGCAATACGTCTTGCGGTGGCGTGTAATGGCCTCCCTTTACAGACTGGCTATTCGAATCGCTGCTGTCCGACAATAATAACAATAATAACAATAATTGCCCGATATACATATAAATTGATTGTTTGCAGAAGGTTAATGACCTTCTCAAATTTTCTAACATGCTGATTGTAAATTTGTACTGCTGTAAATTTTAATTATCCCGTTTTTCTCAAACTCGAACTCGAACTCGAACAAATTATATATATATATATATATATATATATATATATATATATATTGTAGATATAATTTACTATTATCATACCATACATACGTACGAGTACGATCAGTGTAGAATAAAAAACGTAAAAACGTGCAATGAGTTTCGAGAAAACTGATTCGTAATAAGTATAATAAAATCGAAAATTATCAAACATCATGTTATTGATGGTTAATGAATGGAGCCACAGAAATTGTTTACATTTTAATTAATTGCTCTAATTATTTACGTATTTATCACTGATTATTGTGCACGTCAGCAAAAATAACATACACTTATTTATTATTGATGCACCCAGCTCGATGTTGTCTGTTCGATAATGACTGTTGAGATTTGGTCGAAAGACAATAATAAATTTTTGTTGAATCGTGGGATCTTTAAACCGATTCGATAAGCGCGAACATAAATCAGGAGTCGATTCCCGATCCCGATAACGTCCCCAATTGCGAACCAATTAATTCCCCAACGAAATTAATAGGATGGGATTCGTGCGCCGCCGAAATGTACAACGGGGGGTTGAAACGGGGCGCGCTCACATCTTTATCGCGTTCATTACCATAGCAGACAACCGGGCGAAAATTACCTTTCGTGTCTATTACCGGTTAACACGAAACAAGACCGAACATGCAGATCATTTTATTTTTCACTTTTGCCGTTGCACCCAAGCAAAATTTTAATTTTACACTAACGAAAAATGCCGCTAAAATCAATATAATAAAATGTCAACCTCCTCATCTTATTGTCCCGTTCGGAATTCCCGACACGTAATTTTCCTAGAGGGTGAAAAGTCGTCTTTCCGCAAAATCCTCGGTTCAATTTAAATAAAACTCCGTCACTTATCCCCACAGTTTGTCCCTTTATAACCTTTACATTATTTTATTTCGGATCCTTTCCGGAAATGTTACAACAATAAAACATGGGCTTACCTAAAAATTCCTTCATCAAATAACATTAAATAAAAGTGTTCGGTCTGGACTTTTCGGTTTGGTTCACAAATAACATCGATTCCCGAGAGAACGAATCGACTGTTGACCCGCACGCGGGTTAGACCCGAAAAGTGGCGTTTTTCAGGGCCAGATGGTTCGTCTGTCTGTTCCTTAGAGAGTTCGGTCTGGTAGGATCGAGATTTATCGGAGGTGGATTTTGTAGTTGCCGCCCCAAAATCTGTTCGCCGCCATTGATGTGTTTTATCGCCGCAGACGATTTACTAATAAAGTGGATTTTTACCTTTTCTTTTCTCGTTCATTCCATTTTAGAGGAGGAGGATTTATCGCAAGCATTTTTTTCTGTTTAACACTCCACGTCCAATATTGATGCAATTGGTTATAACTAAACAAAACTAATTTATTAATTATCTTTGTTTCAGGTGTGGTTCCAGAACAGGAGAGCAAAATGGCGTAAGAAGGAGCATACGAAAAAAGGTCCCGGCCGACCGGCACACAACGCTCATCCCCAATCCTGTTCCGGCGAGCCGATACCGCCGAACGAGTTGAGGGCGCGCGAAAGAGCCCGTCGCCGGAAAAAGCTGCAAAAAGCCTTGGAACGTCAGGCCCGCAAGTTACGAGCAAAAGGAATCACCGTCGATTTGGTGGCTCTGAAAAGGGAGTACCTGTCGCAACGTGGAGTCGATCCTTTGGACAGTGACAGTGACATTGACGTGGTAGGTGACTCCGGAGCGGAATCGGATAATTTTAACAATTCGAGAGACAACGACGTGTTCTCGAACGCCTCTGAGACCGGGGTGGATCTAACGGCGGCGTCCCACGACGACAAAAGTCGACAGAGGCTAAATCCGTTCAGTATAGAGTCACTTTTGAACACCACATAGTTTCGCATTGATCGGATCAACAGATAAACAATGACTATGTTGATGAACTGTGCAATAAATAGAGTGTTTGTTTGTTTGTTTGTTTGTTTGTTTGTTTGTGTTTGTTAAGATCGGTTTGGCTGCAGTTTTGCAGATTCATTTTTGTATATTATCGGTGATGTTTGTGTAAATAGTAAATTGGACATATCTATCGAGTGATCTGTCTGCAGTCAAACCTGTATTTATTTTGTACATATTTAGCAACATAATGAAGAGAATCCCTTGTATAAATTTCCCACACCCTGCCCCCGCCCTTCCCAAATTTCCGAAACAGTACTGTAATTATTAGATTAAATGGATGCCCTTCGTCCGTCGGATACAAATATTTTTAACTCATTTTTTGTACAAAAGTTGGGGCCATCCAAAAACAAAAGGAAAAACCAAAACAAAGACAATAAAAATCATACGAAATCAATCGAATCGCCTCAACGAGAAATGTTTGGCCTTTTCGGAACCATATCAATAAGATTATCTATCGTTTGGATCCGATGGACGATCGAATCAACAACGTTTCGTACTAGGACAGCAATACATCCGCAAGTTCAAATTGTTTAGACTTAGACATAAATAAAGAAAGTGCATGTCGTCCGTTTATTCCTTCGGTTGTCCGTCTGTCTGTCTCATTTCATTTGAGAAATTTCCTATTAGCTGACAACGATGCAAACAAAACGATTCATCATTCTCTTCAAACTCTCTTTGTCGAACAACGAACATTGTTGTCGGCTAATTCGAAATCTACTATTAAACACTAATCAGTGATCTGCAGTGCTACTATATCAGATAAATTGAATTATCTATAATAAATATATTATTTATTCGAATTCTTATGTGTTTTATTTTACTCTCTACTTTCTTTTTTCATTTCATTAAACTTAACCAAAAATAATGACAACTTATCAGATTTAGGGGTTGATTTGGGGGATGTTCCGTATCGGAGATAAAGCGGCATATGTCGGTATCAAGGGTCTTTTTCGGGATTAGGGGAGGATCGAATCGGGTTATTCCCCATGTGTATCCAATAAATGTTCATCAACTCTGCACTCTGTACATACACAATCGTATTTAAATTAAAAACAACAATCAAACTGAAGTTTTATTAATATTATATTTTGTGCTAATTGTATTTAAGTGCATCATCGATTAAGAAATTTCAAAATCAATGATTCAAAATGAGTTTTTAACAAAATACCGAATACAATCATGAATACTGTTATTTGAATTTGTGGTTGTAGTAAAATATGGATGGAAATGTGAAGAAATGAATCAGTTGAAGAAAATGAATTAGCAATGAAATTGCTTTGAAATTGCTTCGTTCTAAACCTCTCTGAATTAGTTAAATAAGTTGTTAAGAGATGAGAATTATTCTCGTTTTATGTGCATGTATAATTATCCAGAATTTTCATTTCTTCTCTAATAAAACTGATCTACATAAAAATGTTCGTTTTTTATTTGTTTTATTTTAGTTTCATTATCGATAATAGACAATTAGAAAAGTATTGTTGATCATACAGGCAATAGAGAACAGCAGAGAGAATGTGGGATAAAATTAATTAAGGAGAGTCCGCAGAGAAATTAAAATTGGGTCTGCGGCGTTGAAAAAAATAATGAGTTTTCTTTCGTTCGGTCTTCGTTGAGATTGAAAGATGATAAATTAGACCGGTTGATTGAATTGTCTGTTAAGCCCGGTAGGAAAACACATGCATTCCACACATCGAATTACTAATTAATTTCTTAAAACGATGTTCGATCGTTTAACGATTATTTACATCGATCGATGCGAATAAATCAACTGGTTTAATTGTTCTGTCGGGAACGGGAAATAATTATTCCCGATTTCAGGATCAATTGATTTACCTACCTTTCAGGATATATTGTTAATAGTTTACATAAGATAAAAGAGAAAAATGAGAATAAATCAAGAAGGATTTAGTATCGAAATTGATAGAGCGTGTCGAACGTAAAAGGGATGTGTGTCCGTATGTTTGGACTTAATAAAGGTTGAGGGACGTGTTATCTTTTGTGCACCGCCTCCAAATAAAATATATCGTACAGGGAGGGTGAATATTATCTCCCGTTATCATATTTCGATACACTTGCTCCAAGTTAAAATTTCCTTTGTCTTCCCATTATGCTGAAACATCTGTTTAGAGTGAATTTATTGAAAAAATCATTTCCATTTTGTTTTTTATTGTTTCGTATCGTGATAATGAACGTTTGGAATTGCATTAATCACGATTAGTTATGCAGGTTTAACGTTGTTCGTGTCGAACTGAAATTTTAACTGAAACTCGACGTGAAGTGTCAGATGTTACTTACCCCCTACGATTTTACGAAATGCATTTTAATTTATCCGTTTCCTACACCAATTTTATTATTGCACCTTACATAATAACTAAATTCCTTACGATAATTCCAATTTAAACATTCAACAATCTAATAATGAGTTAATAAAGAAAAAAAAACGACATTGATTTAATATGTTTTTGATTTGTTTCGGTGTCTAATATCATCAAGTTGGAGGCGATAATTAATTAATAATTTCGTAAGAGCCGGTTGCAATGATTAAGGCCTCAAGAAATGCGCCTCCGGTAACCATCCAACTAGATAGATATTTGTTTGAAATTCTTGTTAGGCTCGCCGACAATAATTAATTTCTAAGGAACGGATTGAGTAGAAAATTACCTTTTTCTTATACCTAATTACGAGACCACTTTTAAAACAATGTCCGAAATGTGTGGATTCCAATAAGAAAAATAGAAATGTTGCTCAGGTAATTTTTCTCCCGAGGGGACTCTTACGTCCGAAATCCTCAATTAAAAATAAAAAAAAAAAACCAATTTAGCAATTGTTGCAAGTCACTGCGGTAGCGTTCATGTAATTAATAGGGGTTGTAACGCAACTCACTTAAGTGTACATACTGTTATCGTTGTTTACTCTCTACCCCAAACGAGATTTAATGGTCGACTGTTGACTTTTTATTTTAAATTAGGAACGATTATTGGATGATGGCTAGATTTGGTTTGACTTGAGTCAAATAATGTGAAAACAATGGCTGCTAATTAATATTTGGTTTGTGTAGCAGCTCGATAATTGCCCGCCTTTCGATTCTTTAATTACTCGACTTGATTGTTCAAAACAATCAAGGTTTAATTAAAGATGTTTATTACTTAAAAAATTAATTATTTCAAGAATGTCAATTGTTCAACAAACAAATCAAACAATAATGTCTAAATATTAAATTGCGCAGTAGAAAAGTGATATAATTTGAGGACAGATAATACGATAAATTAACATATGAAAGGTGGGAAAGGTTGGCATGATAATTTGTCTCGTTCGTTCGGTTCGGATAAAGATCGTAGCGTAGCGTAGGAAAATCGAGTCGAGTGTCCCGTAGAGTTGGGCCACATTTTCGACCCTGTAATTTATATGTGATTATGCCATTAACACCTACACAGACACACACGACCCAACATGTTTATCAATTATGTTTTAACTCGACTCAATAACAGAGACGCACTCAACAATATTCATTCCTTCGGCATCTCGGCATCGTTTAGTAAGTCAAGGTGAGGGTGAAGAAAACTTATTTGACGAGATGACCGAGAGGGATTTTAATTACGAGATATACAATTGAGCGTCAATAAAACCGCGCCGAACGCCATTAATTACGCTCACATGCGCACATAAAACACATAAAAGACATAAAACAAAACAGACTCCGAGTGCACTCGGATTTTTGCTACGTTTTTTTCGCCGTCTGCGTTGCACTTACTTCGAAGCAATCAAGGTTCGAGAACCAATCGGGATAATGAAGACGTTCGCCGCGGTAAAAACTGACCAAAAACATCAAACAATTTTCAACCGCACAAACTCAAACTCCATTCGTAAGGATCTGCGAATGTATGCGATTGATTGAAAAATTTTTCATCTGTGGCGTTTGAATCGATCCGGGTCAGAGGGGACAACAGTTTAATCAAAACCGTAATTAGATTTGAATCCTCGAAGGATTCGGAAATGTTCAGACATAAATTTGCTGCTGGTTCGATTGTTTATGCGTCCGGTTTTCGCTAATTGTTGTCCGTATTTACGAATTATGGACTCGGTATTAATTGCAATCGATTGGCGATTTCGTTTTAAAAAACTAAAAAAAAAAAATAAATAAATAAAATAACACATAGTTATATTGCACCATCGGGATTTTGCGTTCGAATTCGAATTACTATTGAAATGAATATCGAGGAGTAGGAGAAGAGGAAAAACAAAAGTTGCAGTTGCTTCCCAAAACGAGTCAATTTTCATAAATCAACCGGTTATTAAGATGCAAATATTTATAATTAAAGGGTATTATATAAAATATTTATGGCCCCTTTTCATTTAACAACGGCAAAATTGTGATTTAGTTTTATGGGACTACGCCCCACTTGTGGTATTCCTTCGCACACACGACGAAGATATTAACTAATAAATGGCGAGTGTGATCCGCACATGCGAACATTTACATAACATTTTTTATTATTTTTCTGGATAAAGGTCATAATTTTCAGCTTGTTAGTTAGACGAGGCAAAAACGCCCCTAACATCTGTCACAACACAACATGAAATACAATATGAAACGAACGGTCCGCAACGCCGTTGATTTTATTGAAAAACGTTTTCGAAATGAATATGAATCTCCGAAGAATTTCGAGAGACGGCGAGAGAGGGCGAGAGAGGGAGAGAAAAAATGTGTGGATTGTGAATGTGAAAATAAACTAATAATTTCGGGACGTAAATTAAAGCGGTTTTTGTTGTGGCCCCCTTCGAAGTGGGACACAAAGCGTTCCGAGATGATTTATCCGATCGATCGGGACTTGAAAGTGTCGCCACCCGCTGCTCCGAACCGAACCGGTCGACCGGCCGCTTTTGACGGCTTTATTATTACCACAGACTCTTAAACACGAAAAATACTTTCAACTGTACGAGGCGAAGTCCGTCTTTCCTCGAGGTCGTCGTCGTCGTCGTCGTCGTCGTCGACGTTGTCGTCGTCGTCGTCGTCGTCGTCGTCGTCGTCGTCGTCGTCGTCGTCGTCGTCGTCGTCGTCGTCGTCGTCGTCGTCGTCGTCGTCGTCGTCGTCGTCGTCGTCGTCGTCGTCGTCGTCGTCGTCGTCGTCGTCGTCGTCGCAGTCGTCGCCGACGTCGTCGCCGATGTCGTCGCCGTCGCTCGTCGCGTCCTACCACAATTAATAATATAAAACTCGCATCGGAGAAGAATGTCGTTTATTTTTACGTGCGAGTCTGAAATTACCGGTGTCGGAGCGAATTTCCATAATTTATCGGCGAAAATTGGCCGGCCGCGGCCGAATCGATTGCCGGACGTTATGACTTCATTACCGCTTTCGTGGGAAGAAAAAATGATCAAAAACCACACCAAGGTCTGTTATTACGGTCAAATAAATTATGCATTTTTGCATTATTCAATTATAACTTCATTTGTATCTGTTCAAGGAAAAAACGGCTCATCGTAAAAGGAGAGAGAGGGACGAAAACCGGCTTTTACTAAATCACCCTTTAAAATGTATTATTAATAATCGTGAGTTGTTACTGTGCTGTTTTCCATCTTCAAAATCAAAATTTTATTATTTGTTATTCATTTCGTCCAAAAGAAGAACTTTCTCCCAAGATCGAGAGCCTTTTTCACATTCGTCGTGGTCGGGAATTGAGACATTAAAAATGGTGCGCGTAACATAATCACGTTAAAATTACACTCGTTTTAAAACGTTCAAAATTTATTTACGAGTTACACCGAACCTGTAATTTCGGACACACTCTGCTATACGTTATACACAGGTATGTATCAAACAGAGTGTTTGTTATTGCGTTCGGTAAATAGCGATTCGATAAATCAAATTTAATAATACGGTTAACAAATCGAAAATTGGGCAATTTAATTTTCGAGAGTTTTCTGTGTCGAATAGAATCGGTTTATGATTGATACTCCGTAATTGAACGGTATCGAAATTTTATTGAAGAAATTAACAATATTTTTCTATCAGTCGTTTGTTCATAATTTTTAGTTGTGTCAATGGTTTAAAGCAAAATTTCTAATTAACTTATTAATAAATAATATACACGTGAAATCATAGAATTATAACGGGTCGTGTTATAAATTCTATGATTTTTTAGTCGTTCGCTAAATAAGTGGTTTTTAATGAGTGAACACGTCAAATAATTATAACGAGGCTCGGGTTACATATACGATCAACGACTGACCTACCGTATAATAATCTATTATGATAGAACATTAGAAATGTCGGCCCAGAGCCTAAGATTGATTGAAAAAGTCAATCGGAAAACGTATTGACGGGTTTTTGTTCTTTTTTCTTCATTATTTATTATTCGGTAATTTATATGGTACTAAACCTTTAACATGCCTAGAGTAAAATGAAAAAATAAGTTTAGCCAATTTGAACAGAAATATGTGTATTGTGATACGATGTTTTTAGTCATGGAGTGAAGAGGGCAGAATAGGTAGAGCAAGAGGTTTCACATTGTCTAAGATTTCTGGTCCTAAGGGACAGAATGAATTCAACGCGGATTGCTGATTGCTGATAATTTTTTTGACGATGAAGGTGGGCCAATTGATATTCGATCTATTTACCTCCGTATAAGGGTCATTTGGCCTACGGTGTTTTCGGCCTTTTTTGCTCTTACTTCTAACAGCAAACCATAGGCGCCAGCGAAGTGATTAGTGTAGTGAGGAACGGAATCACATGTGTTTAGTGATGAATCACGCTTTTACTTGGGCATGAATGATGGTCATGGGATAGTAAGACGGCGACATGGGGAAAAAACGTGATCCGATCGCTTTGCTATAGAGAGCATCATAACACTATGGGTTTTGTGGCATTCAGGCTATTGTTTATGATAGCAGATCCCCTTTAATTTTTATTAGAGGCAATATGACGTTCCAGCGATGATGTGGATGATGTTTTGAAGCCGTATCTTCTTCCCTACATAATAAAACTTACACATTAAACTTCCTAGAAGCAGTCTCTGATCTGCCAAAGATAGGAGTGACCATCAAACAGCTTCTGGGATATACCGCATACCCATGCTTTTGCGAGAAAGTATACATCGGTACCACAAAATGTTCAATTGGGACTAGAATTAAGGTACACAAAAGAAACTGCATCCTAAGACAATCAGAGCTTGTCTCGACAAGTGGACATCACAAGAGAATGATGAAGCAATCGGAAATCCATAAACACGGAAACAACTTCAACAGAAAAGAAGAAGTATTGAAGCTGGACAAAATATGAATAGCAGCTCTCAAAAACACCAAAATCGCCAAATCAGACATCTGAAGATGCTAGCCATTCGTGCTAATGAAACTAGCTAGCGAAAATAATTCCAACAAACGTCGACTAATAAACCCGAACAACTACAGGTATGGATATTTAAGATTTTTGTTTAATGTTAAAATTTTTTTCTTAAAAAAATTGAATAAACCAATTATATCTAGGGATTGCGTTTTTTTCCCAACAAAGAGGGGAAAATCAGGCAGTGTCGGATTCACACCGATGAGAACTCATATATGGATGGAAAAGGAAGACATATATACGGGGCATACATTTGTTGAACCAGAAGACGAAAGGCAGGCAAAGATGCCAGCTTCCTGTCAACTGAGTTAGGGAGAACAAAACCAATCAGAGGAAGATCGGAGATCTTCCTGGGGAGGGATTGGAATTGCGGTTGGATCCGTCATATATAGGAATTGTAACCACACACATGATTACTCTACAAAGAACCTTGATATTGTTCAACTCCTTCGAAATTATTAATAAATAATATTTGTTAAATATCTTGCTAATTTTTAATGAAATGGTTCTAAAATTTTTTTATATTAATTTAGGGGAAAACAACAAATATAATCTGGGTAACTGAAGAAATTATGCGTTATGTAAATATAACAAATCACACGCCAAGTTTGGGTCCGTCGAATCCAAATGTCACTATAAAAGAAATGCTGATGATTCAAATCTGGTGATCATAGAATTAGCAAACTAATTTATTATTTCCAACACAGGTTTCAAAGGGTTATTTATTTCTATGCCTATTCAATTAGTAAAGTTTGAGATACTGCAATGCAGCTTCCACCATTTGACCACCCGGTACATACGTATATACAATATTAATAAGTCGATTGGGAAAGTACAAGTACGACACGATAAGCCGTGTATTGTTCCGTGGTATTGTAGAACAGCAACAAAAGATCCCGCCACTTAATTAATACATAAAGAACGTAATTATTTACAATTGCGTTTCTCAATATTATATTAATTTGTTGAAAGGATATCAATCGGTAATAAACATAATAAACAATGGCGTATAAATGATATCGAAAGTAATCAATGGATCGGCCTGTCCACAACAACAAAAGACTCTTTTGTTGCGTCCTGAAATATATGTATATGTATTTAGATATCAGAATGAATTAATTTTTTTTTCTTTCGGTTTCTATGAATGCCATTGTCCGTCCGACTTTGATCCCTGGATTTTTATTATTTAATGATATAAGTTAGTGAACATCTGTGACACTTGAACCCCGCTTTATCGCATTGTCTTTTGAATTAAACATACATAATTAATAAACATAATTTTTTCCCAATTAATATTAATTATTGCTGTTTGGTATTACATTATTATTATAAACCAACAAGACAATTAGTTCAGACAAGTGATTTACTTATCTATCTATCTATCTATCTATCAAAAACCGAAGCAAATACCATAAATATTGAATTGGTTGTGCTCCTGCCAAAGGTGCCAGTTTCAATCGAACGAAATATCGCGTGAGACATTTTCAATTTGGCTCTTCTCAAAAATTCGTGCAATGTCAAACATGAACTTTGAAACTCACCCCAATCCATTTGCCATTGGCCACCCTGAAACTTGACAGTTGCCAACCTGAAAAAAGAGTGAGGGGTAGAGGGAGAGAAGGTGAGAGTGAGAGTGAGATAAATGTAAAGGTAGTTGATGTTTTTTTTTCAGTTTGAGGAGTGTTGGCGAGGTTTTAATTAAAATAAACGCGGAATGGCCGTGCAGCAAAGTCAGACGGTGTCGGACCGAACACGCTAATTTTCTTTAGATGGTTTATGAACCGACTTTCGCACGGGCCCAAACCTTTATCTACAATCCCGACACCGAAACATTCGTTCATTTTTATTACATTACTTCTTTGTACATATTTGTACATATTTGAAACGTACTCATTTATTTATTAAATTGTTTACAAACAATTAAAACAAGTTTTAGCTGTGGTTATTTTAGTCGTGTCGCGAACATATAATTGTGCCGGTGCAATTTAGATTTTAGATTAATGCGTGAACGCGACCGAGTCAACGGGAGCCGAATCGGGACTATAAGGATTCAAAAATTGAAAGAGAAGGATGAGCGTCGAAATGAAAATGTCGACAAACAGATGCCAATGCCAGATTGGGCAAAAGATTGTCCGAAACAATCCGAAAGTAAGCAAGCAAGCACTTAATTTAAATAAGTCGAGTGTGGAGTTGAAGTCGTTGTGCCGAGTGAGAACTCCATTAATCATTATTAAAAGGAAATTAACTTTCTATTCTAAGGTGTTTTCAAATATTCACAATCCTATAATTAATTCTGAATTACGTGCGGTTGTGGGCCTTTCTTCTCCAAATATTCCGCATTGTTTCCGCTTAAATTACACGTTATTATCGCACACTAAATTGTCAATTTGAAAACACCACAAACAGAACGAGAAGAGAAATTGAAGAAGACAAAGAAGATGAGGAGAGAGAAAAGGAGGGAGAGAGAAGGATGAAATGGTAGTATTTCGAGGCGCGCAACATTCAAAACACCTGACAGAGATATCTTAATAACTCGGTTTGACAGGTAAATTGCTTCGAGACTGTTGTAAAGGCAACAGGGGCCCAAACGTGGACAAGCCGCAACATTCTCGATTATCATCGCCGCTTTTTATTACCACAAAACTCACACCAATTCTCGACTTATGAATATCCAACACCTTTTCTGACTGTTATGACGAATAAATAGACATAGATTATGGACAACTTTTACATACATATATTTTCTTGAACACCTTTTAATTTGTCTAAGTCCGTTGTCCGTCGTTTCGACTTTTTTTTTATTGGGCGACTCTCAAAATTTCGGCCGTCTATTGTCCTGAAATTACCACCGAATTCATGATTAGTGGTAATTTGTTGCGTCCCGACGTCAACACACAGTCCGAAACTAGTTTGGAGAGCGTCGAAAACGGATGTAAAAAACGCCCGCGATTGAGTCATTAACCAAAGGAAAATTGGAAATCTGATAGGCGGGGGTGGAACTGTTTCGGCACGCGACACCCTCCGAGAATCGAGTGTGGCGTGTCTTGGTGTTCCTTAAATTAATATAGACGTGTTTATCACGACCCGACGACAACGGCAGCGATAATCAACCAAAATTCTACACTACAAATATCACATCAAACTGAAATAAAAAGAATAATAGATTTATTTATATTTAGTTATATTTAGTACCCGAAGCAAGGAAAATGAAATGAATATTCCCGGTGGAATTTATGGCTTAATTCATAATTATTAGTGGCAGTTTGTATAATCGGATGTGATGTTTTAATAGAGCCAGTCCGACCTAAAACGGACAGCTGCACTAAAAACAGAACGTAACGCGCCATTATTATAAATTCTACTTGATTTTTTTAATGTCCATTAATTACTACTTTACCTTCTATTAACTTTCTTGTTGACTTTAACACATTGTTGTTAATTGAGATATAAAATTTTATCACTGTTCAATTCTTATTCAATCAGTTCTATCGATATTCCCTCGATCATGCATTTTTTAAAATTATTTCTTGACAGGTTAGGTTTGTGATCGTTTTAATGATTTAAATTGC
This sequence comes from Aethina tumida, assembly GCF_024364675.1. NCBI lineage: Eukaryota > Metazoa > Arthropoda > Insecta > Coleoptera > Nitidulidae > Aethina > Aethina tumida. The sequence goes on from NC_065435.1 coordinate 80,037,289, forward strand.
GTGCTGTTGCATTTTCGTGTGAGTGTTTCAGATCGATCGTTTCAAATTGCACAACTTAATTCAAAATCGACTAAATCGTCACACGATCCGCTAATTAATAACGTATTTATTCATGTAATTTATTCAAATTGCTCAACAATCAACTCTAAATTAATCAGTCTCTATTTTAATTCGTTTCTCCTATGGCATACAATGTAAGTTCATTTTTGAACAATTCGATAAGTAGATTTTTTACTGTACCTTTTTGTAATTGTACGCCTCATCATCTGGTCACGATAGACATTTTTTACAAGTCACTATTATCCGAGGGAGAATTATCATTCGGAATTAAAAAATAGACGAAATTGCCCAATTAGATAGGTTGCATGACGGATTAATAAATACATTTCGTTTTTTCAAAATAAATAAATAAAAAGTTCAGATCACCGTTAATGAACCTTTTTCAATTGCGTTCTCATCTCGCACGTTTTCATCAAACCTAATTAGGTACATTATTAAATTTGATGCATCAAATTATCTCAGTTTGTGCCGTAGTTTGTTTTCATTGGTATTCATTGACTTAACAATTTTCGAACGGGATGTTGCAATTTCAATTCAGTAAACTGTTCAAACCGACCGAACATAATAATATATATATATATATATATATATATATATATATATATATATATATATATATATATATATATATCAATCACATAACGAAATTGAGTTGCATTTCAATAATAACTGTGTTTATGGAATTGTGGGGTCGGGAAAATTATGCACGCCCCCGAAAAACCCGAAAAAAAACACTATCCGCTACTGTACCGGAACTTTGCGTGCAACATTCACCCCTAATAAAATACGAAAATACACTGATTTTGCAATTATTACTTTTGTTGTTCAAGTTCTTTTTTCCGTGTGGGTCACTTTGAGTTATTTCAATCACGTTTCGTGTCATTAATCAAACTTTTTTGCTCTCATCAGCCATCAGTCATTTTTCCATCTGCAATCGTCGAATCAAATTCATAGCGACTAAGTAATTTTATAATTTTGTTAATTAATAATTGTCGGAAGAGTTCGAAGACTTCATGTGCACGTATGTATGTATGTACATACGTATGTATGTATACATAATTGAATTATTACGAGGGATCGTTTTCAGGATCAAGGTGAAATTGAGATTGTTTGTGTTGTTTTCGGTTGCGATAATGTCGTTTTTTAGTGGTCGACGGGTTGTAATTAACCGGTCACGCGATCCTTCAATTGAAATCGGGTGTCCGCCTTTGAAAAATCAAACCTTAATCACATGAATTATCGGAAAAAAACGGCAAACGAACTAGATGAAATCACTGTTCTTTTCCTTCTTAACAATACCATTAATTAACAACGTTGGATTAAACGTAATTCAACAATAGTAAAAACAATTGTAATATGTTATATTAAATATAAATGAAAATTAATTAAATTAAATTAAATTAAATTAAATTAAATTATAGATTTCTTTTTTATAACAAACTAAAATTACTTCCTAAACGAAATTATGACGGAACTACTATGGTGCTATCGACAGTCATCCATCCCTAACAACAGTTTTCCTAAATTCCAACCTCCAGATTTCATTTAAGAAAATCAAAGAAATATCATACTTAACGAGTATATTTCAAATATTTTTTAAAACGTTCGAGTTCCTAAGTTTCATATTTTGAGTTAACAGAATATTTAATTGCAAATACGAATTATCAGTAAATATAAATGTTCATTTTTTCTTCCTTTCATCGTAACATTTTCACTACACCACATCCGTAATCGGATAAAAACAGAGGTGGAAAGAAACCAACCAACAAACTAACAATCCAACTGGGCAACCGCAAGTGGAGTTCGCGAAACTGATTAAGTTATTAATGGTGAATTTATTAAAGGCGATTTAGTCGATTTGATCGCGATAAATTATTTTGCCGGATCGGTTTTTGCCCCCACCTAGCGTGTCCTCCGTTGTAGCGTCCAACGTGCAGCGTGCAATTAATGCGTCGGTTATTTGTTGCACAATTATTCGGAAACAAATAAACAATCGCCGTTGGGACGGGACGAAACGGGACCGGGACAGATTTATCGGCCCGTTCCAATTAGGTTTAACGGCCTTATCGGCATTAAACATCTCGGTTCATCTCGCTCTTAACACTCGCTTTTTCACTACCACTTAAACCAAATTTCAATCAAAAAATATTATTTCATCATTTATTTGAACTACAACCAGAAATTGCATGTTGTATGTTTTGTAATTGTAATTTTTGCAAATGGAAAATGGAGTTTGTTAGTTTGTGTCGTGTGACTGTGTGAACGATGACCGAAGTTAATAGCAGTGGTCAAGTCTAAGTGAGAGATGAGGAGTGAGAAGAAAAAGAGAAAGAGAAAGAGAAAGAGAGTTAATTAAGTCGTTGCGGAGAGTTAAAGGCCTGTGGTTTACGTTAGGACGGACGAAACGATGGAACGATTGAACGACGGAACGACGGAACGTCGGAACGACGGAACGACGGAACGACGGAACGACGGAACGACGGAACGACGGAACGACGGACCCACGAACCGACTCTGTAACGAACGCGACCAATAATTCAGTGCTCGCGCTCCGAGCGCGCAATAAACTTAATTTCTTCATTAGGAACGAACCGAACTGCCGTACAATCGTTCAAATTTTTATTTTTATACGCGGATAAAATTTCACAGATTCCTTTCAATTACATCATTTCATTTTATACAACAGAAACTATTCTACTAAGTTTTTAACACTATTCCAAGTATAATTATGTATTAATGTATTATTTAATATAATTTTGTTAATGGAATTATTATTATTATTATTATTATATTTTTTTTCTTTGGAACAGAGAGGGGAAAATCTTAAAAAAGACGCACTCCTGATGGAATTCGGAAACAATGTCGGATTCACACCGACTAAAAACCCCTCTTCGGGTACCGATCCGAAAAGCGTTTGACCCGATTGAATTTTGCAAATTTGCTCAGTAGTGGAAATCTTTTACTGTCCTTGTCATGCATGATGTCTCTCTCAAAATTCAGTAGGATCAAAGGCTTTCCAACCGGTATATGAAGACTTATATATGGGTGTCAAAGACATACACTATCGCTCATATGAAGAGCAACAAATTAAAAAACATAATCATTTTAATAAAAGACAATTCTTTTTAATTTAAATTAATGTTCGACATTGTTCCTTAAAGTCTAGAAGCCATCATTTATCAATACATCAATACAAACAAACGACTTTTTTTTTTGTTTGGGGGACAAAGAGGGGAAAGTTTAAAAACCCCTCCCCGGGCACCGATCCGAAGATCATGGCCATAGTGTTTACCATGTATGACATAAATCATACATAGGGGAAAAGAACGTATATTTGCATATACGGGGTATGCTGAACCAGAAGACGGGACTGACAAAGATGCCAGTCCCCTGTCAACTGGTTTCGGAAGAACAAGTCCAATCTGAGGAAGATCCAAGACCATTGGCTTGTGTAGCGGTACTGTGCCCAAGGACCACGACAAGGTGAATCTATCCCGGGGAAATTAAACGACAAATTATGGAAAAGTTCCGGAATGGTGAAAAACAGAGTGAAATTGCATTTCGAAGACGAATTCCAATTTTAACAGAAGGAATACACTGGAAGGAGTTCCGAAAAGTCGCAGAAAACGGAAGACTGACAGAACTGAACAGGACTGGATAGGAAAACAAAAACGCTTATTGTTCACGATACTATCACGATATCAGCGCATCCCGTATTAATCAAAAAATAAACGAACTGTGTTGGTGAGTAGCATAAAACGAAAACTAAAAGGAGCTGGTCTCTGTGGTAGAAAACCAGCAAATAAACACTACATTTTTTCAATCTATAAAGCAGCGAGACTACTTTTTGCAAGAGAACATGTGGACTGGACAGATGGGCAATGGAAAACAATTTTGTTTTCCGATGATAGTCGGCTCCAATTATTCAAATCATAATGAAAGGTATAACCCAATTAAAACAGACCCACTATGAATCATGATGGAGGAGGCGTCATGGTTTGGGGATGTTTTTCTAGGTTTGGCATGGATCCACAGGTTAAGTTAGGCGGGATAATGGATCGTTTTGTTTATCGTGACATTCTTTAGAATCGTATGCTTCCATTTACCGAAGGTTTGAGTTTAAGGTGAACCTTCCAGCACGACAATGATCCGAAACACACGTCTAAGTTAGTTAAAGAATCGTTCGCTTCTCAAGGAGTACGTGAAAAGCTTTGACCATTACAAAACCCAGACCTCAATCCAATGGAAAACCTTTGAAATTGATCGGAAAATATAAAAAAAACTGTTAAATTTGAAGAAATTCTACAAAGAAATTCAAAATTACTAAATGTACTTAAGGTTGTTTTATTTTATAGTTGCCCTACTTTTGACCCTTGAATATTTTTCAAATATTAATGAACAATTATATTGCAATATTGTTTTAATCAAACATAGTACATAACTGACAATAATATGAATATTTAAACGTGCATTTCTATCAAAACATATGAGCGATAGTGTTGACTGGGTTCAGAACTCGGATTTTCCTCTTCCTGGGGAAGGATTGGAATTGCGGTTGTATCCGTTAACTTCCCACTGTCACTGGTTTGTGGAGTGGTACTGGTCCCCAAGAGTTAATGGAAATTAAATGATTAATATATAAAAGAATACAATGAAACAGAGTGGTTAACGGTTCGGCGAAAAGTCATAAAGTTAACGAAGGACCGAACGACCGAAGAACCGAAGGATCGAAGGACGTTTCGTGTGTGATTTTAGTCGAAATTTCAATCAATGACGAAAACGGGGGCCCGAATCGGTGGGTTTACACCAACCTTAAATCGATTTTAAAACGGACAAATTCCCCAACACGAAATTGACTAATGACTAATGACTAATGACGTCGAACGCTCCGAGCCAATATTTATATTGGCGTCATTATTCCGGACCCTGATTTATTAATGACGGTGTAATTTACACCTATCGCGGCTCCGATGTTCATCCACTTTGATTGATGGACTGACTTTTCACGGCGGAAAACAACACTTACGACATCACACCACACCATCATATTTTATCCTTTCTCAAACGCATTCGAATCGTCTGACTCTTTGTTATTCACTAGTCTCCCTCCGATTGCTCTGATCGACAATTGATTCTCTCAACTCACCAAGCTAAACCTAAAAAACCTAAATTTTTAAATTAACTATTAAGTAAATTAACTAAATATCTATCTAATTTTTAATTATTAGCCATCATGTTGGAACGAATAACAGTGAATCAATTTTTATCTTGAATAAATCTGATGAAATCGTTTAAACCGAAAAGGAAAAAGTTAAGGTTGAGGTTGGATCACGGAGTGAAAAAGAGGGTAAAATTAATTAGATTTTAATTTATGACCTTTCGAAAACGTCCACCTGTCCGATCCAAAAACGGAACGTAATACGCGAACATGTAATTACTTATAATAATAATGTTGCAGTGGATTAACATAATTTCGTTTATGGTGGTGCCAACTCTCGTTGTCAAAAATTTCAAATGAAAAAAAAAATTAATATTTTCAATAAATAATAATAATAATAATAATAATAATAATAATAATAATAATAATAATAATAATAATAATAATAATAGTAATAATAATAATAATAATAATAATAATAATAATAATAATAATAATAATAATAATAATAATAATAATAATGTGTTTCTTTAATTCTTGAGTTATTAGAATCAATATTTTTGTCATAAGTCAACAAACAACATCAAATTCTAAACAATATCAAATGGAAAAGTAATGTGCGGAATTTATGGAGACATTTATATTGGACAACCCGTAGTGCACTGTGTGTATTTTGTAAATAATCGTAAAAATGTACGTGAACCTGTACATTTGCACGCGAATATCAAAAGAAAAAAATGTGTAAATGATACGCACAATAAAACGACGTTAGTATTATTAATAATCATGCTGAGAAAAAGCAGGAACGTATTCAAAATATATTTATAGAAACAAATTTTCTAAATAATAATATAAACATAAATATAAATAAATTAATCAATTTAAACAGCTATAAATATTTGATGGTTGAAAATGAAACACTTCTGGGGCTGATTAATTAAAGTTGATCCGTTCTAACCGATCCGTATTAACGTTCACATAATATTTACAACACAATAGTTTGGAGTTTTGTGATTAGAGAGAGGGAGTGAGAGAGAGAGAAAGAAAATAACATATTATTTTATTTATAGAGGCAATCATTTATAATACTATTATGCTAAGTGGTAATTTAATGTAAATGAACATGTTAATCTGGCCTGGCCAGGTGGGAAAATGAAAAATCCATAAAATAATCAAATATGAACGATGCGAGCGCACCAGACTTGTTAGTTATTTGGCACTAAATTTCTTCCACCAAAGAACCTACGAACCCAACACGATACTGTTTTCCATTACTTCTGCTCGTCTCTAAAATGATAAATAAAAAAAAATATTCGTTTTCAATTTGCCTGAACTTTTTATCGTTTACGTACCATTAGTACGCTATATAATTTAATCCAACACAATGTCCAACACAAACAAATATAAATATATATTTATTTGTTTGTTTTCATTTTATCAGCCACTTTATAATTATTGAAATGATACAAGAGAAAAAAATGATAAGGAGAAGGAATGATAAATAAAAATGATGTATGTGTGTATGTATGTGTATGTGTGTGTGGGAATAGATGTGGTGCCCGACAAAACGGGATTAGATGGGGATTTTGTACGAACCGCTCGCGGTTGACCACTATTATTAGCCATAATAAAGTGATTGATGTCCCACTGCGACCTTTGACATCCGAAGTACCTCACATATTTAACACCTTTCAGCCCTTCTTTTCGATCTTCGCTTCGCCATGTTGAACAATATGCGACTATGGAGCAACCAACACGAGAACACATTACGAAGAATAAGAGGAAAGACGAGAAAAAGTGCCATCGAAACAAATAAATAAACATATGTCGGGCCGTAAAACAAATCGATTAAAGTTTACGGTTCTAGCGGACGTTAAATTATCACGCGAAATTGTCGAAAGATGAATTTCCGCGTTTGTTTCTCATTTTTATTTTGCAGAAGAGGGAAATTTAATTTTTCCTTTGTCTCATCGAAGAGTGAAGGATGCATGATTTTGATATAAAGATAAATCTTGGAGAATTTATTTGCGAAAAAGGTGTTTTGTCCAAGCCGGGCCAATTTATTATTTACGATCGAAAATTGCCGCGGTTTTGCCGCACCTTTTTCCAATCGGTTTCGTCGTTTTTTTTTCTCACATGCGCGAAATCGTGATCGCGTCAAAGGTCATTAATCTTGATTACTGCGCGCGGGGAATAATTGAAGAATCGGCCTCCCAATTAAAACCCAATAAGGTTTAATGATATACTAGTTATTAAATATTAATTGGCCAGTCCAGCAACACCACCGCAATATTTAACTCGGGTAATAGATAACGACCGCGCGAGTGTCGGTAAAAGAACGGAGGAGAGAGAATCGTGTAAGAGGAATAAAACGATACGATCTCTTGTGAGAAGAAGAAGGTTCAGCCTCCCGATGGAGTTCCTGCTATATCGGATCCGTATCGAAAACACCTCGTTCACTATCAATAAGCTCGTTCCGAAAACACTTTTTTTTTTATTAACTCTTCGAGACCGAACACCAAAGATTACACGAATGATAACCGTACAAACTGAAAACGCTTTTTTCAATCACTCTCAACTCTACTTTATAAACAGGGAACAGGGAACAGAGAACAGAGAACAGAGAACAGAGAACAGAGAACAGAGAACAGAGAACAGAGAACAGAGAACAGAGAACAGAGAACAGAGAACAGAGAACAGAGAACAGAGAACATTCCAATATGTGCTACAAAAACAACATTTAAAAAGACATCCGTGATTCTATTGTTGTGTAACATGACTGTAACTTGGTAACTGTCATAATTTTAAATAATTATAATAAATAATTTAAAAAGACATTGTATAAATAGTGACGTAATAAACATATGCGATCAGAAGAAATTTTCAATTTACGTCCGATCATCAATTACGGGCGATTATCCAATTATCACACTTTGTATAATGGTTGCGGATGGATCGGTTGGTTATGTTGGTTCTGTGCCGGTTGTGTATGTCTGTGAGGCAAAAGGCGAACGATTCGAGGGCGTTAATAAGAAAGCGCATTAATGTCCGTCTCATTATCGTTTAATTTTATCAATAACAACAATAATGGGAATGGGTGGATGCGTTCCGAAAGATCCGAATCCTAGATAATGCACGTACAATCTGATACCGTAAAACCGCAACCATTTCCTCCGGGTACCATTTAATTAATTGTCAAATGAACTCAAAACCATTCCAAAACTAAACATTTTTCCTTCCTCCCTTTTTCTTTCCATACACACTTTTTTCTTTATAATTTTATTGTAATCTCAGATATAAAAATATAAAATGTATTTGGAATTACTAAAATTATAAGACTGGTTGCAAATTCCTATCAAACAAACAACATTTTCATGTGGAACCGTTTTTGCAATAGGATAATAAGATTTAAGAAGAGGGAACCAATGGTAAAAGTGGGTGTAAATACAGAGGTGGGAACCAAGAGGTACCAGAAATGGGCGTACCCCGAACAAACGTTCAATTACCGCTTCCATTGGTCTATTGTCCGTTAGTGATCCTGATTTGGTGTACCGCGATAAATAACAAAAACCGAAAATATTTGTACGTATTCGATTTTAAGAATGACAAATCCTTGCTTAAGGATTTATAGGCACCTATGTGTTGTAAATCATAGGGATGTGTTAATGATTCGGTTATTAATTACGGTAATAAATATTGATTGGGATTGTTTTAATTAATTGTTTTCGAAGGTATGGAAGTGGAATAATCGGTTTGGACCGTGATTTATGATTAGAAACGGTAACCTTTTGATCTTTAACCCACGATTCTCGAGTTTCAATTAAATTCGAATCGTGCTTCAAATTGTTTGCGTTTGCAATAATAGTTCATAACTTTTTTACAAACAAACAACTGTCGAAATACTTAAACATACCAAATATTGTTAAAATATTCATATCCATGTTTTAGTTTTTAATACATACACAGACACATTCAACCATTTAAAGGAATTTCAAAGATCCTAAAATAAATTAAATAAAATGAATCTTTTGGTTAAATAATCAATGCAATCATTTAATACAAATCGGTCAAAACATAATTGAAAGTCGTAGGCAGAACACGCCTCCTTATCACACATCGACAAACAAATGTTTGAATAAATCGTTCAAACAACACCAATAAACATTAATAATTTTAATTTTAAATAATACAAATTGATATCAATATTAATTGAAATAATTTAAAATTATCAAGCATTACAACAAGAAACGTTATCTACAAATAAATAATTTACCGACATTTACTCGAATTTTGAGTACCTAATGTAATTAATAGATGTCACTTAAACTGTTAAACTAGTAGATTTCTATAAAACTAGATTCCTAAATTAAAACAGCAAATCCATGAAAAATACCATGAATATTTTAGAGTATTGTAAATAGAGGGCACTGCGTATGTCGAAAGAGAATTTTAATCAGAAACACCTGAAAAGGTGCGCAGGTTCAATTGGTGCCAGGTGTGCAGCAACATAGGTACTACAAACGGTTGTCCGATACGTGGTACCGCATATAATCAAACACCATATAGTACCGTGCTTCACTTCGTACCGGTTTTAAAAGGAGTTTTATAAAATTTTTCAAATTGTGAAAAGTGAAAAATTCAGCTAAGAAATGTCTTCGGAGAGATTTCACAAGTAAGTCTGTAAAGATGAATTTGTTGCATTTGTTTTGGGTCGCGATTACGGAAGTGTTACGCTGTGTTTCATTTTTATTGTTTATACTCTTATTATTGTTCGCGACTAGGGAATTCAGTATTTTTATCTAATCGTAACTGTTCTACTTTTATATTCATTTTATACTTTAATACCATAGTAAAAATTTATGTATTGATAATAATTGAAATAATTACTGTAAACTAGTTTACAATCAATAAATTTAATTAATCACAATATTCGCTCCACATTAAAATTGACATAATAATAACCGTTAAAGTTTTAAAATAAAATAATACTAATAAATTAAAATAATATATACTATCTGTATAATTTCAGATAAAAGATATATGTATCTATCGCTACACAAATTCAATAACCACTTCAATATAGATAAGAAGTTTTAATATGGCATTTGTCAATCGTTTTCGAGTTAATTTACTAAAACATTCTTTTTAAGCCTATGTTAATTTCATCTAAGTATTTTATCTTATCAATTTTTAATTTTAAATTATTATTGTGATCAATCATTGTATTGATATATATATATATACGTTTGAATTATTTCAGAGCAGCCAAAGATGGCAAAATCGAAATTCTCAAAGAAGCAACGAAAAGGGACTGCAATAGCAGAGACAAACAGAAAATGACCCCTACTTTATATGCAGCTTTTAACGGACATCTGGAAGCACTTAGAGTTTTATGTGGTCGAGGGTAAACATTATCTTAAATTTTATACGAATAAATGTTTTAAAAGTCTGTTTTTAGTGGTGATCCGGATAAAGCGGACATCTTTGGTAAAACTGCTCTACATTTGGCGGCATCGCAAGGTCACAATCCGGTGGTTACCTTCCTTGTAAATTTCGGTGCAAACATCTACGCCACCGACATAGATGGAAGAACACCGCAGGACGTTGCTGCCATGAATAATAGAGACGATATCCTGCGTTTTCTGGACGGAGTCCATGCAAAATTAGAAGCGACCGATAAGAAGAAAATGAAAGCTTTGCAGGAAAGAGCGAAAGAGGATGCAAAGAAACAGCTGAAACGCTACAACAACCACAAGAAAAAGGCAGAAGAGAAACGCGAGAAACAAGAACGAAGGCTGAGCAAAGACTACAGACCGTCCATGATGCAAACGATTAGGATGAAAATGAGTGGTTCCACTTCCAATTTGGCAACACAAGTTACTGTCACTCCCAGACACACTTTCAGCAAATTACTCTCAGGCGGCACCATTTCCGGCAACAAACAAATCGGAACTGTTCAAAAAATGATTTTGGCCAATAAAAACAACAGATTGGCCGGATTGAATAACGATGACGACGATTTTAAGGTAAAAGAGAAATTTATCGTATCCTTAAATAATTTTAATCAATTTGAAACCAGATAAGTGAAATCGAAGATGGCAAACGTTCGGTGCGATCTTTGAAGGGCATAAGAAGAGATTCGGAAGTTTTATACGGCGGGACAATAGAAAACAGAAGAGGCAGACTGGATGGCGTCTTCAATGAGGCGGAGCACGTGAATTCGGCACCGCCTCCGAGCAATGGAATGATCAGATCGATGTCACAGCCGGATTTCGTGCAAGAATTGGCAAATTCGGACACGAAGGAACCGCAAAGCATTTTTATTCGACCTGGAATGGGAAGCATCGTCATCAGGTAAAGAAGAATGAAACCGTAGCTACATTTTGCTGATAACAAATTTGTTTGTATGTAGGAAAAGCATAACAAATACGTTTGGTGGATTATACAGTGGCATAAACAGCATTGATGAAAGTTCTTTAGATTCGGGAGAAAGTTATCCCGCGAGAAACGTAACCGACGATGAACTATCTGGTAAATACACATTTGTTTTGTTACAAAACGTTACTAAATGTATCTCGTTTTATTTGAATAGAGTCTGACTCTGACAGTGAAGATGACAATCCAAACGGACCACTAGAACGGTTTCTAGTTGCCTTCGGACTTGGAGAGCACCTTCAAAAGTTCATAGAACAAGAAATTACACTGGATTCGTTAATGTTATTCACGGAAAATGATTTAAGAAGGTTGAATTTACCGTTGGGGCCGCACGTCACCCTGGTGAATGCAGTCAAAGAACGAAAATTGGCTTTGGAAAGTCCCGGCGAAGTTATGGATAGCCAGTTGTAAATCTATTTTGTTAGCACTTAGTTTGTTGTTTCTTGTATAAAAGTCTAGTCTTGCCGACAAATGTACATAATGACAATACAGTCTGACAATAATTTTGGTCCTTCGAAATCGCTTTCTATTAAGTATGTTTTCCTAATCTACGACATACACTTTTATTATTAACATTATAAGATTTTATTTAAGCTAGTCATAAATACAAAACTAATTTCAAAATGCATCGCAAGCGATTATGTTCCCAATCGAAATACTTGGTAGCCTGATTTATTAAATACTCTAAAGGTGCATCTAAAAATCAAGATGAATGATTTACCGTTTAGGTTTTAAGAAATGCTTTTATACGCCATTGGTCAAAATTTTAGTCAACCCTCAGTCAGTTTAATCCAACTAACAATTTTGTTGACATCAGGGACCAAGATTAATGCCCTAGACTGTAACTAACTACTTTGTAATTTATTTTAAATATATTATTAATAAATCTAAAATTTGCATTTATATTTTTTTATTAAAAATTATTATACAGTCGAACTTCGATAAGTTGAACTATGATTTTCCACAAAAAATGTGTGTGATTAAATACAATACATACATAGAAAATTATAAATGTTGATTTAACTATGATTTAAGTTAGATATTACATAAGAAACTACTGGTAGAATACACTGCTTATAAAAAATAACATTTTGAAACCTATAAAATATGTAATACATAACACAATCAATATTATTATGTAATATTTTTATTTTAATTAAAAAAAATCAGTGTTTTGTATTTAACATTACATAGATTTTTTTAATCTCTTTGAACTCCCACTTGCACCATCAGGTTCAATTACAGTGATAATTGACACTTTAAAAAAAATGGACACTATTTGCCAAAACACCATACTTCACAGCTGTATCTTTCTTCTATTTCTATGCAAACTATTTTCCATGTCTTTTATAAGCTTAAACTTTTATAAAGGTTAACAAAAGACAATCAAACATAAAAAATTAAATAGTGTTTTGTCCACTTGTAACAGCACTCATAAGAAGCCTAGTATCAAATTATAAACACTTCCATGCTATAAAGTACAGGGTTTCTTATCAAACAATGCGCCAAATATTTAGTTCGAGTATCGCATTGAGTCTCTCAAATAACATAGTTATATTATTAATAAATTCACATTTCTTAATATACATACACAATATATTATTCATTATAGATTTACAGATTACTTTTATTTCTATTTACATAAAATTATTGAGTAAAAAAGTAATTGATGAACTCACTATAAATAAACCTTACACCTAAACTTTGTACAGGACACCAATATTTATACAGCAGTTCCCCTTTCCAAATTCTGTTTAATCTCAGATGTGTATTCCCCATAAAATCTGTCCAATTTTTTATTAAACTTCGCATTCCTCTCATTAATATAATCAATATCAGCATCATCATTATGAGTCCTTCTTCTTGAATATTTACTGCGTTTTGCAATTTGTTCTTCTACACTTTTAACCAAATTATCAACAGCTTCTGGTCTATCTTCATGCAAACCATGAATTATTGTGTTTGGTCCTGCATAAAAGGCCTCTCCATATTTTTCTTTTTGCTCCTCATACCTTTCCATGTCTTTCAGTGGGAGGCTTTTAATCAATCTAAAAATATTAGAACAATTTAGAGACGATTATGAATTATGAGAGAGAGAATCACAAATATGAACTAATTAATACCTATTGTATTGTCGAACGCTGGCGGCTTCGAAATCTGAAAATCCTTGATCAGGGTTCTTTTTCTTCTTCATTCGTTCGAGTTTTTCTGCTTCCACAGCTGATATTCCTAACAGTTTCACCCTGTCGTAGTCTTCGCCGCGTTTCGTTGCTTCCTCGCGTTCCTTCTGGTCGTTTAACACCCATTCTGCACGCCGTTTGCGGCTCTCGTAGTTCGCTGGAAGTTTATTGCGTGCATCTTCAGCGATCACTTCCTTGTGGTTGTGACTTCGTGCTTCGTTCCTGAGCGTGTGCAGACTGCGGAGACGTTTCATACGTTCTGCCTGCTTTTCCGCGAACGTTTTCGTATTTTCTGAGCTCATTTTTTCTGAACAGCAATTCTCTAATTTAAAACACTTAAACTATTTCCGCACAACAACAATCTACCTTAAACTTGTGAACAAAACTATCACTACAAGGCATCTGTCAATAATTAGAACGTTGGTAGCACTGTGCTATTGCCAACCGCATTATACATTTTTGTGAAGAAAATATTAGTTCTTTGTGTGTAATTAATTAAAATTTAAATTATATCAATTTAATAATAGTTATTAAATAAATTATATAAATTTCAATAAAAGCATTTACCTATAAATTTTGTGAAGTTGTCAGCACTTTGTTGTGTTTGCCAAATGTCAAAAAGATTTTTGTTTACGTTTATAAATTAAAAAATTGTCCGTTTTGCATCAAGTGTTGCGAGATCGATAGGAGCATGGAAACGAAAAGTGCAAGTAATTTTTGGTGGCTTAAATCTACGAAAACACCTATCAAAACGACAGTGCCAAAATTGGACTTGGAAATTTCAAGTTCTCTTGCCGAATTTTTGGAGAAAGAACAAAACGTTCAGTTGACAGACAAAGATGAAGTGGATGTTGGCAGTATAATTGAAGAAATTAATAGAGTGGCGGCACAAAGTCCTTTAGGTCCTTTTAATTCAAGTCAACGTGAGAGGAGTATTGATGACATCATGAAAGAAGCTGAAAAAATTTACATGGAAAGTTCAAAAAGTTTTGAACAGTTGAGTCAAAGATCGAAAACGTCTCAGAATGTCTCTGATTTGCATACATTGAGTAATGGTTCAACTCCAACTCCAAAGAGTTTAAGTCCTTTACCATTGGACAATTGTAAGCAGAGTGATTCGGACAGTGATTCTTACAATGAAGACTTTTTAGATTTAAGCAAAGTTGAGTCTACTCCTTCACCAATTAATAACAATGATCAAGCACAACAGATGAATATAATAGAACTAGAACTGGATAAAGTGTCAGAATCTATCAAGGGTAAAACTGTTAAAGATCCAAATGAGGGTGTTGTTAACCAAATATTCATTCAAAACAATGAAAATAACAATATAATTGATAAATTTGAGCGAGAAACTAAAGCAACTGAATCTACAGTAAATAATGAGGGGTACTTGAAATACAAGGAAGAAATAGAAATCAAGGATGACATAATCAAGAATTTGGAAGAAGACAACAAACAACTCAGAAATGATGTAAAACGAATCAAGGTAAGAATTTGTTAGATAAAAAACTGTTAGGTGCTAAATAAATCCACAACTACAGAAAAATAATTATTATTTTATCAATAAATAACTTAAAACCTAAAAGTTAGGCAACATAGGCGGCTTCGGCGATGACTTTGACGGCGGCTAAAGCTTCCCAGGCCGTCGGCTGGATGTAAGAGGCGGGTAAGACGAAGCCGTATCGGCCATTGTCTCTTAATTCAATAGTATAAGCATATTTCATGCGAACTACTCCTTTGGCCCAGTCATCAGAACCACCGGATGCCGGATACAGTGTTCGTCCAGCTCCACCTACCGTATATTGGGGCCCGCCAGCACTTCTGATGGCCTATAAATTTATGTTAAACTTTACCCACCGACACACGTACATTTTTTACTTACTTGAGCCGCCTTGTGTCCGACTCTATCCAGGTCCTGATAATCGGGAGGAACGACACGATCGTATCCCCATGGATACAAGATGTACTGGCCGTACGAGTGGAAGGAAATGTACGCTTTCCACTGTGTGGTGGAATTCAGGCCGAGGATGAACCGTTCAATAGATTCCGTCTCTGGTTCGGAAAATGCTCTCGAACCGCCAAACGTTTCAGTGCAGGGATTTTTTGACGCGCCTTTCCCGCCCCATTTATATCTAGAAAGGAAAGCGATGTTATTGTTTCGCGGGGGTAAATGTTTTTCTTTTCACCTGAAGTTTCTGTTAAGATCGATGCCGGAGCATTGGCCGCCACTTCTTCTGTTCTTTCTCCACAATCTGTCAACGGTGTGACTGTACTCGTAACCATCTGGATTTAGAACCGGAGCAAAGTACCAATCCGTATTTTGTATATACGTGGGTTCCGACTCGAAATTTGCAACAAATTGATTTATGATGTAAGTGACAGTAGCCGGGGAGATCCATTCCCTAGCATGAATTCCACCGTCCACCTATCAAATTGTATTTATTCAGAAATTTAAACATATTTCGTTGATTGATTGTTACCCAAATGGCACGTTTTGTGTTCTTTTTACCAGACACTTTTAAGACTTTAATAGGTCGTCCCTGAATAGATTTTCCTATGGTTTGTACAGAACACAAATCTGGATAGGTTTCTGCCAGGTAATCCATATAACCGTAGATATCGTTCAATCTGTGATAAGCTTGCCAAGTTAGTCGGTGTCCTGAAAATAATAAAAAAATAATTAATTCATTAATTAAGGAAAATTGTAATGTTTTTATTGGTTTCTGGTGCATAAATAAAATCAAACGAAAACACATACGTAGTGGGGGTTAAAAACATGCTAGACAAAACACAAAGAAACATGCTTTTTTTAAAAATACCCCAATTAGCGTTGGGCCAAAGTTCCAGTTTGTTGCCTAATGATGTTACGCCTCTCCACGCCATTATCGTTTGAACTGGTAGTCTTTTTGCTGAAAATTCATTCTCGCCGTTACTCCTAATTTGTTGCAATGTTTCTACATGTTATTGACAGGTTCCAAAGTTACGATTATTTTTATTCTAAAAAAATTCGTTGTATTCCATTTGAATAAACAAAATTAAGCATGTACCGAATTTATGTATATTTTAAAATAAGATCGCAATAAATTTGGGCGCGTTTCAGATAATGGATTACCCGCATAAATTTAACTGTACCCGTTCGTTTGAGTACCGCTACTGCGATGATTTATCGTGAATTTTTAATAACAAGACACACTAACAGAATTTGACCCGAAAACGCCTCCTCCACGTTCATGAATAATAATAAAACAACAATGTTTGATGTTACTTGAACTTCAATAACTCGAACCATGATTTGCCAGGAAAAAAATCAAGTTAACGAGCAAAAATTACACATAATTTTCATCCTGGGCTGAACCAATTTGCTTCGAGTTATCGAAGTTATTATTTTCTTGAATTCGTACCATTTCGGTGAAACTGTTTGTTTCAACAAGTTGTCCGTGAAATCAAATGCATTTTTACCTCTACGATCGTCGAGTTCCACTTCGATTGGATTTTCTTCATCGATCGCCTTTTGCAGATCGTCGATCACAACTTTATAACTGAAATTGTAGTCTTTAAAGATTTCGTTCACTTTATGGATGGAACCCGGCTTCACGAGGACGTCGAGGCTGGACACATTTCCTCCCCACATGCTGATGTCTGTAATTAAATTGTAATTTATCGAATTAATTTAATGGTTTTTTAACGGCAATACATTTTGAAATTATATCACCAAAATGAACAAATGTTTGATTTTGATTATTGTAACTGTGTTAATCGACGCCGTTTTTGTTATAATTTATTCTGTGTGTCGTTCTTCATTTCCAATTGTCCATGGTGAAAGTCGAACACTTTCCTTGTTGTACTACAGAAACAAATTGTTTTATACAATATACATGTATCACTTTAATTGCGCCCAAATTTTCGATTCAGTTCCAGTTTTATTAGTATTTATTATCATTTAACAACAAAGTATATATATATATATATATATATATATATATATATATATATATATATATATGTATGTATGAAGTATGAATTATTCGTAGTGTCGGGAAACATATAAACAAATATCGTTTATTTTTTAAACGTGTAATAGTTAACCTTGACAGAAGTCATGAGTATAATAATGTATTTGATTGATCAGAGGGAAATCCACCTTTCTCATAATTGCTGATTAACTAGTAAATTAGTGTTAAAATTATTTTTGATGAAGTTTTTCCCGTTAATTTCATACATTATTTATAGAATTATGCAATGCAAACTACAAAATTGCCTGGTCATCTGTTTGTTTGTAGGTTTGATAAAATTGTTTATTTATATATTCTTTTCAATTTAGAATATGTTTTGTAAATTTGTAAAACGATGTAAAAAAAACCTGATAGTGAATATTTCTGTAAATGTAAATAAAATAATAACTACTGACCTTTTTCATCCCTCAGCTTGACCAATACCTCAATCTTATCTCTGTTGTCGACTTTAACCTTCCACAATTGACTACCGTTGTAATATACCCTCTGCTGCCCCAGATGCTCTTCCTTCGTTGTGTCATCTTTCGGATTATCTTCCTCATCCTCGATCCGTATCCGGTCTCTGAGAGTGATGACGGGCGGTTCGATGGTTCTTTCCTCCGGCTCAATTTGTGGTGGTCCAGGTTTGACCTCGGATTCGAGAAGATGAACCGGTTCTGAGGCTTTGGCTGAGGCTAGAGCGGGCACGATGCCGAACACGACGAACAGGAACTGCGTTCGGTTCATAGTGATGTGAAACTGACGGAAAACCGCTTCGAGGTTTTATATCGTGGTTTGTGTGGCGGAGTGGAAGAGTGGGAACGTGTGGGTGGATGCCTTCGACACGTGAAGATTCCGTTCGCGAATTTCGTTTTGCTGAATAGCAAAGATGATCTAAAATATAACTGGTTCCTTCTCTTGGAATCAATTTATGGCTTATTTTTAAATATTACAATATTATTTAATCGAGTTTTAAACAAAATAACTATTTTCATTTGTATACAATTACAATAATCCATTATGGAACTTCCTGATTTCATTCATATTAATATCGAATTAATTATGATGATGATTTTTATGCTCGATGTTGCGGAATTTAAATGATAACAAATCAAATTGTTATAACAGTAATTGGACATGTGTTCCTGATGCAAAGAAACAGTTAGGAGACGGCGCGCCGCTGGTTGGGTCGGTCGTCTTCTGGGACTCTGCAAGTTTCATATGTATGTCGATTAATTGAATAAAATTTATAGTACATCCATTGAGAAAACTCGTTTTAACTTTGTTTAAAAGATGAACTTACGTATCGGAGATGTTGCAGAATGTTGTTCTGGCAATCTGGCAATAAACGGTTTGAACGATTTAAAGTAATGTAATGTGAAAAAATGGTAGACAAAAATAATAAATTTTTCAAATTATCTTTACAGTTTAAAAATTCAACAGAATGATTAGTCACTGCCATAACGAAAATAACTTTCTGTAAACTAACAATTAAACTAGAAATACACACATTATAGAATCCATCATAAGTACACAAAAGAAAATGGAATAATAGAACAATGCGTTTGTTAGTCAGGCGTTTGAAAGTAAAATTCTCTGAAAATCAACAAACAATTCTCAATAATAATTGTTTTTCTCCTTTTCAATTTCACAGGACGATTTAGAGGACGCTAAACTTCTTCTGGAAAACACCCGAGCTGCACTGAATGCAAAAATGATTTCCTCTCCCGCAATCAATTTGGAATTGGAAAGGGCTTTGGAAGACTTGAAAGACTCGAAAGAAATTAACACTTCTCTGCAGTTACAAATCGACACTCTGAACAAAACTCACCAACATTTAAAAAGTAGTTACGACGATTTGCTCGGTTCCAACAAAAACCTGGAGAGAAGAATGGTCGAACTGGATTCGATGTTGGACAAATACAAAACAGAGTTGTTCGCGATGCAAAGAACAAGAGATAAACTGTTAGACGTTGAAGGGAATTTAAATAAAATGTTGGAAACGGAGAAATTGCAAACCAAGTCTTTAAAACTGCAAAACGAAAAAGATGCGAAATGCATTCAAGATCTGAATAGACAAATAAAAGAAATGGAACGGATTATTGCGAGAAAACATCCGGATTCAGTTTCGGCACTGATTGTTGCAGCCAAAAAGGACGAAACTGATTCTAATTTGTCCGCAAGGAAATTGTTAGAAGATCGTATAAAACTATTGGAACAAGAGGCTGTCAGTAGAGACAACCAGTCGTCTAAAATATTCGTAGAGATACAAGACAAGTTCAACCAAATGAAATTGAAATATGAAAGCCACATAGAAGATTTGGAGTTACACGTCAGCGATTTAAAAACGCAGTTGAAAAAGAAAGTCGACACTTTTGATGTTTATACGCAAACGACAAACGAGGAACAAAAAATTCCTGAAAAAGAATCACACAGCATCCAGATACAAACCGATCCGATACCAATCAAACCACCAAAAGTTGTGCCTGTCAAAGTCCGTAATGAAAAAGTGCAAGAAGTGAAAGCCGAAACGCACCTAATTGCTACCATTAGAGGATTACAAACGGACCTTTGTAATAAAGAAAAGGTCATAAACAGACTGCAAAAAGATATCGACGAACTGAGGAAGACGAATAGGAGATTGCAAAAGGAGCGCGAAGGAAGTTTGAGGAGTCTGAACGATAAGAGAGAGTTCAGAAGTTATCCTGAGAAATTAGCGCAAGCGAATTCCGATTACGACGAAGACGTTAGAATTTTGAAGAATGAGAAGGAGAAACTACAGAAACAATTGCGACGGGCCGAAGAGGATTATCAAAATTTGAAGGAAAAGCGAATATTCGACGTATGTTTTTTTATAGATTAGTGTAGATTTATTAATAATTGTAAATAATAAAATTGATTTTTAGCTTACGACACTTCAAGAGGCTCATGAATGCGAAATGTCTAATTATATGTCGAATATTACTCCGCTTAGAGAACAACTAGAGGTGCAACAAGTTTCAATTTCCACTTTGCAACAACAACTGACAAGCTGTAAAGAAGAACTTGCAATTGTGACTGTGGAAAGAGACCATTTGAACAAGCGTCTTTTAGGATTAACTTCTGACAATTCATTCCCCAACGAACGGGACGTAGATGAACTCCAAAGAAAGGTAAACATTTTCAATGAACTAACATGTTTCTGTTATTAACTGATTTTGTTATTCAGATTGCTTATTTGGAGACCAGGTACGAAGAAAGGGAACACAGATTGAGAGCAATAGTTCACGGTTTGGCGCAGAAAAACGTAACAAATCGAAGTTGTGAACAGTGCGCTGAGAGACAACTTCAACTGATCGGATATAAAAACGAGTTGGATCAGATTTTGGCAACTGTACGAGCTCTACAATAATGATATAGCGATCACTGATAGATGGTTTTAAGAGTTTATTCTTTATAGAGGAATGTTACAAATGTTTAGAAGAAATCTTCCATTCAGAATAGTTTATGTTCTTCCAAAAATTGTTAATAGTTTTAACTGTAGACTGTTTAATTGTGATTGTCTTATTTATTTTTATTATATCGATTTTAATTGTTTTCGTTTTAAAGCCAAAATGTTATGGTATTACTAGTCCATTTTTTTGTACAACTTGATAAATATATATTTGATAATTGTAACTTTTAAATGCAAGTATTAAAATATAAATTATAAATTAAGATCTTGATTAGATCACCTTCCTACTGACTTCTTTTTGCAATTTTAATGTAAACGTTGCTACATTAAACATACCGGGGTTGTTGAATGGAGAGATGGTGACGAAATTACACATTACTGAAGATGATGTTGCAATGTGGGGGAAAACAAATTGAAAATGGCAAGAAAAAAGTTGAAATGACTCAATTTTAATAGTTCGTAAGTTGTCTACTAAACCTCCCGCACGTCGTTCACGATTTTCAGACGTCGCCCCACACCAAACGAACGCTCTGTCTACATAAACAGATTGTTTGATCGATTTATAAGATAAAAGTGCTACATATTACTTCAATAATGATGATGATTGACGATACCGTCGGTACATTTTTATTTAAGAAAATAGGCTCAGTAGGATTCTTAATATAAAAATTAGAGTTTACAGCCATTTTGCCTTTCATATCCCACTATGATTTTCTGGCTGTCTAATCACGAAAATCACATAATTTTTTTATGGAGCCTTTTTGAAAGATAAATCTTTTTATTTTTAATTTTCGTCGAGTTGTACCTACACTTTTAGTGTAACTATGTAGTTGACTGATTTGGCTAAACAATATAAATGAACATTTCATTTATATAGTTTTGAGACTGGTGCATTTATACATTAATACAGGAGTGTACAATCTTTTAACAAAAATAAAAAAACAACCGTAAACTGCAAAAAAATTAATATAGTTACTCACTAATATATATTATATATTGAAAAAAAAATTAACTATGCTTTAATATTTGTAATATATTATGTAATTTTTTACTTCACCACCACTCAAGATTTAGATCAGTATGTTTCTCTTTTCTAAACCTACTGTTTATTATATTCCCAGTAACATGTGGATTCGAACGCCGAAATTTCTTTCATTTTATATTATCGATTTTCATCATGCCCAAAATTTACGTGATGAAGCATTTAAAGAAAAAAACATTAACGGAGTTGATTTTTTGCGGCTGTATGGAAAGTGGAGAGATATTGCATCGCTGCCAGGGTAGAATGGTTATCTTGAATAGCTCACTAAAAATAACAAGAACTTTTCAACATCTCAAGTTAATCCTACCAGTCACGTAGACACTATTTACACAACTTTACATTGTGTTCTCCATATTGCTAAGTCGCATGGTCAAAAAACGTGTGTGATTACTTGTGATCAACCCCTCTACTCTAAAGCACGTGAATTTCATATGCTGATGTCTTTTCTTGGAAGCATAGGGTACATAATGGGCGGAAGTAGACTCAAGGAAGCTCTTGGTGAAATATATGCAAAGAATTCCGTTGACAAATTGCTCAGTGGTCACACTTACTCGAGAAGCATCAGAGGCCGTACATTATTACAACTTGCATTAACAATGATAATTTTTGAAGATATGAACATTGAAGGTGGTACTTTGGATCAGATAATACAGCAAATAACTTCTCGAGATGTTTCCTACGAAAACATGGAAAGGTGTATAGGCAATAATTTATAAACTTTATACTACGTATTTTCGATCGAGACTACCAGTTCACCTCAAATGATATTGTAGCCGCGCGCTCTCTGCCCTCTATCTCGACAACAGTTCGACATATGAAAATATTTTTAAAACAAAACTTGTAGAGAATTTAATTCTCTACAATATTGATATGATACATATGATCGATTTTTGAGACTTTTGACCTCTGATTTGCGGTCATCCTATTGTGTGTGAATTTTGAGACAAATTTTGGGATGTCAAAAGTTTATACGAGTTTATAGCTGGGTAGCTAGATTTCCTAAGTCCCTATAATGATTGGACTAGAAATTTACTCTCTTTTTTTAAAAGCGACTTTAACGACCAAATCTGAAAATAAAAATATTGTTAACTGTAACAATAAATGTTTTAAATCAAACACTTTTCTAGACGGTAAATTAAGCACGTATTATGCAATTCTCTTGCTTGAAGAATGCGCAGGGGAGGCATAACGGAAAACTTAACTTTAAAGACAAATTGTTGCAGGATATTGGTTTCGCTCGATTTTTATTGCAAAACTTGCTGAGGTGAACTTACAAGGTCAAATAATTGCGGCAAGAAAATTTGCGGGCTGTAAAACAGGCTTTACCGGACTGGGGGTGGCGAACTAAAAGTACCTTGATTAAACCTAAAAATTTATATACCATTTAACATATTATTTGTGATGCTAATCTGCAATGAGAACACATTCACAGCGTTGGATAGGCAACGAATTATTGCAAAGACGAGTAAAACAAAAAAAGTTGAAAATAGAAAATACAGATACTAAGTTCACTAAAATTTACATTTCCATCACATTTTTACACGGAACATAGCTACTAAATACAGCAAAATCAGAAAAAAGTTTAAAATTTTATAACTAATATTTAAATTAATATATTAATATTAATCACATTTAAATTTTTACCTTCGTCAATTTTAAATCTATTACGCGGAGAAATAAATCACAATGCTTCATCTGTTGGATGTATAAAACTAGTGTGGTATTTTGCTACCAAAATTTGCTAAAATACAATTGCAACGCAAGGGCGTAGTGCATTTAATTAAATTTTTTAAGACAAGGTTTCGTTCAAGTAACGGAATTTGTCAGGATCCATCGGCAATAACCAACGAAACGGTCGCCGATGCAATTCGGAAATGGACATGTGGACCGGTGCAACGCCCTTGATTCGTAGACTACTTGCAGTTTTTAGCGGTATAGCCGGGTGGATGTGGTGATCAGAAGGCATTACCAACTTCTCAATGGCGGCCTGGGCTGAACATAACGTGGCTTATAAATGATTATACGATATGTGTATGCCCCCTTAATGAATTCCGGTTGGAAACTGATTCTACTGTAGGTCCCTTGATCTCATATTTCTAGGCCTGGAGAGTAACTTTGGCACATTATTTAGATATTATTAGATGAATATTTTCATAATTGTTTTTTAATTACGTAAAAATCAAATTAACTTTACGGAAGCGTTATTCCAAAATAAAACAAAATACTCTCAATTTAAAAATGTATCTGTGGAGACCTACCGATGTTCATTATCGGACTAACGCTGAGCAACATGCTGAAGAGAGTCATTCAGACGGCAACTCTCGCGTATTGAAGACCGTGCTATAGTTAGTGTTGTTATTTAATTATTATATTTTTATATGATATGCATTATTGTTATTTGAATAAACAAGTTTTGGTTACCAAAGTACCAGAGTATTATTTACTGGGATTACCAGGGTACAAGTGGCGACGAGGATTTTATTCGAACCAAGGTAATAGTAAATCTCAATAAAAAGTCAATCAAAGTGACTATAAGTCAAAAGAAAAGGCCAGGAAGAAAGGGCAAAGAACCTCAAAACGAGCGGCTACAGGCCGGAAAATAAGTACAGAGTAAGTAATAAGTGGCTATAGGCCAGGAATACGAATGGGGAAAGCTCCGAAATATATAAAAAAAAGACACAATCTCGAACGTGGAAAGCAAAATAAATAATAATAATGACGATAATAGATGGAATTAAGCCATTCTTATGCGACAACATTGACGTTCATTAAAGTTATACCTAGAATCGGAAGAAATAAAAACTCCTTCTAAACGAAGAAGTAAATTACTACATGTGGGCGGAGCACAGATGCAAGAAGTAGTAATATGGAAGTGTCCCAGCCGAAAAAATGTCACAAATGTGCTAAAATAAGGCATTTTGCTGCATGTTGTAGATCTAGAAAATCAATTAAAAAAGAAAATGAACAAAATGAAAACGGGTCGACAAGAGTAAATCGACGACGCACAACGAAGGAAGTTCAAACATGGAGGATGTAAAAATTATTTGTTCAGTAGGAGGAATTCCAATAAAATTACTTATTGATTCTGGATTAAAGGTGAACATCTTAAATAGTAACGATTGAGAGATTTTAACACAAAAAAGCATGCAACGACATGGAATGTTTCATCAGAATCAAATGATATATTAAAACCATATGCTTCTGGAGAGCCACTACAAATTGAAACTAGATTCCAGACCACGATCTGCATTACAGGTTGTCAAGAAAGATAATGATGAAGAAGCTAAAGACAGCGATATTATTAATAAATATAAAGGAAAAAAAGGGGAAGATCAATCAAGGAAGGCAAAAGAAAGCGTGATAAAAGTAGGTGACAAGGTACTACTAGAGAATTTAATTATGCCAAATAAATTGGTAAGCAAATTTGGAAAGGAGGAACATGAAGTTACCAAAGGAGAAGGAAATGAATTAACGTTATCAAAGGACGCAAAGGCCTATAGACGACATGTGACTCATATTAAGAAACCAACTCCACAAGAAAACCCAACCGATTCTGAAGTTAGACTCAATCAAACATTGACCAGCGGAGCAGTTGAGATATTCACCAGTCACCCTGAAGAAACCGGGTCCTCCGAAAAAGAGATCAGGACCCCCGAAGAAGAAACTTCAAAGGTTACTCCTCTGAAACTGAAAAATGGAGGGAATGTGGAGACCTATCGATAATGAATGATGACCTAACGCTGAGCTATCTAACATGCTGAAGGCGAATCATTCAGACGGTAACTCTCTCATAGGTGAAGACCGTGTTATAGTTTTAAAATTGATTTGTCGAAGTTTTGAAAATTGTTTTTTCTTTAATATTATCAAGTAAGTTTCCAAAATCTTTTAAGAATTTTAGTTTAATTTTAAAGTGAAGAGTTTGCACAAAATACGACGTATTTGTATGTATGACGTATGAATATGATAAATATAAAATTAACTAAAAAAATCGTTCCATTGTGGCCTATTTCAGATATAAAGAGCCCTATAACTTTTTTTTTATTTATAAGTTGATTTTAATGAATAATCTTCGAACCCACAGTTTAGATCCGTGCTCCTTCTTTCCGTCTAAGCTTAATCACCACCAAAATATAATCAGGGAAATCATTATATTAAACTTACGGGTCTAACGTATCTTTCTATATATACCGGAGTTTTCAATAAATATTTCAAAAACAGACATGTTTTTTACGGGAAACGCTAATACGAGCTATTATATTTGCAACTCTGCACTATTACAGCGTATATGCACGGACTGCCACAGACAGAAATACGAACATTCGGAAAGATAATCTATACAAGCAACATAGATTTGAGCGTAATAGTAAAAATATAGATTTCTTTTAGAAATTTATAAAGTAATTTTGGTACGCTTGCATAACACAACAAACGCGTTCCACATAAATAATATTCATACGAGCCTAATGCTATATAATAACCGTGACGTGTAATATGGTAATTATTAGTATGTTTTATGTAGAAAAATAAAACGCTTTTCGCTTAACACCATTGACATCCGAATTACCATAGAAAAATATAAAAGATATTTTCTATATGTCTCAAATTGAAATTTCAAAACTAGTGCTAATGACTAAAGATACATGCGCCATCTATCTACAAGTGATTTGTTTACATCCAAACACAACACACATCTTTAATACATTGGTTTTTAGAAATGTTATTTTAGATTATGTTTTAAGTTAACATCTAAATTATTTAATTATTATTAACTTGAACAAAGTATCAACTTTTTGTAAAAATAAATTTTCCCGCATTTTTTCGAATATTTGGATCTTGATTGGTGGAAAAATTGGCGGTCATTTTTACAAGTTCGTTATTGACAGTGTCAATTTGACACATAACTGCATTGCATGATACTGTCTTCTAACCACAGTGTCACGTTCATTTTGTTTTTGTAAGCCGCTGACATCACACGCCGGCACGCACGGTCAAAAAACCTATAGTGTCTCTACACATAAACATTTTTAAAGGATAAACAAGGTAAGTGGCAATAAATAAAAGTAAGGTTAGACTTTTACAATAGTTTATTGATTGCAAAAAATATATACACATACGCTCAAGCCAAAAATCAGCAGCAATGGTATACATATAAAATATTAAGTTTTATCGTCTATATTATTTTAAAAAGGCATAGTTCGCAATTTGCTCCCAGTTTAAAAAACTGAACCGGTGAAATCAGTTCGTGCTTTATTAATTTTCATGTTTTTTTCGCTTTCTAAGGCTCAATGAATTAATATGGACGGCAATTCTACTATCATATAAACAAAGATGCGTTATGTAAAGTAGTAGTAATTCAGCCTTATATTTTAAAATGAAATTTAGTGATTGGAACAAGTTGTGCTTTTGTGTTTGTTCTCTTAACACACAGCTATCAACAAAGCAATTTTATTAGTTTGATTTTCATACGTTTTGTGTGATTTTATGATGTGGGTTTTGAATTAGTTGAATGAATGAAGACATCGTTTTTTGTGCTTAGATTTTTGGATCATGATCAACAGATATTAATAAAATTTCCATCAGTGAATCATGCTAGAAATAGGATTGAATCGCATGATCTTACTGAGTAAAATCCATAACACGGACGTCATAACGCATAGCATGACGCCGCCCCAACCTAGGTCTAGAGACCACGAGGTGGTGAAAACACGAGCGGCCAACAAGTCGTGCACGCCTCTGCCCCCGTGTGGACTGACGACACCGTCCACCGTACCATCGAAGCCCTCCTCCGTTTGCGGACGACTGTGTAGTCGTTTGAAGTGAATTATTGTCAGGGTGAATAGTGCAAATGATGCTGGAAAACAAAACGAAAATATAGGAACACATATAATACATACATAAAATGCGTGCACTCAATATATATACAGTCGACTCTCGTTAAGTCTAAACTATAGCGATAGAACGTCTTAAAATTATAGATGAGTTTTACGTTGGACAATGTAGGAGGACTGTTGTGGACAGTGCAATTGTCTTTTGTCGTTTCATGTTCCCATTAACTGTTAAAAGCCAATTGTTAAAAAGTTCTGTCGTCATCTAAGCTTTTTTGTTAGCACGACAATCATTAGGAAACGATTTCACTCTTTTGAAACATTGCAGTTTCATTGCTTTTCTTATCACTAAGAGTTTAAGTTTTTCCGATCCGTTCATATTTACTGCAATTAAAACTGTCAACCTCTCTTTACTATGTTTTCCCCATGATATTTTTCATCTTTAAAAATAAGCGTCTTGTCCGGTAAACATTTGAAAAATAGGCCAGTTTCATCAGTAGCAGCAAGTAGCAGTGCATCATTAACACTTTCACTTTCCCCACAAACTTTTTATAACACAACTCCATTTCTCTTTTCTCTCACTTTTCGCAAAGTTTTTGATGCTTAGAGTAGACGCGAACTCTATTGCTTTTTCCTTTAACAAGTTTCCGCTTCCGACACTTTTTGTCCTCTACACTGTCTTAGCCAAATGACCAGGCTCTTTCAGACGAGGAAATTCACATTTAGTTCTTTTCCGTACTCCAGCAGTTTGAGCAGCATAAATTTTCTCGTTGTGCTTTATTGAGTAAGTAGTTGAGAGAGTACTCAGAGGAATCTTAAATTCTTTTGCAACATCACTTCTCTCACCTCCCTATACTTTTTAGATTAACTTCTTCTTTTCAGCAATCGTCAACCATTTATACTTTTTGGGACTCATAACTGACACAAACTTTTATTTAATCTGTATACAACCAACGAAAGTGGTTAACTAAACAAACCAATTCGTAAAAAAGTGTGTGTCAAACTAATCATTTCAAAAACAAAGACTCGTGCAAGATGATACAACTTGTCTCTCTCTTTTTTTCTGCAACTTTGAATTGTCCAGTGTTTGACGTCGATGAGTTAGAATTAACGCATAGTTTTGTTACGTACCGATGATTTCTTCATTCTAATTACCGAGTGCATAAAAATGTATTGATTTGTGATAACTTTGAATTATAGAGAGGTTGGAATTATCGAAGGTTTGAATTAACAAGAGACGGCATATACAGTGCGAAAAATGCTCTTCGTGTCTGGATGTTGTAAGAGATGGATGCACGACAAAGAGAGAAAAATTTTGCCCGGTAGTAGGAACCCCCACTCTCAGAGAAAATGCGCCGTGCTAGTGCGCGCTTGCGCACAATATAAATTAATATTTGCGAATGCATTTTGTAACTCTCCATATGCGATATTAAAAACAAAAATAAGTATTCTAAAAATAAAGTTCTTTTTTCAAAATAAAAATGTATCCCAAAAATTAAATAAAATAAATAAATGCATAAGTAAAAAACTAAAAACAATTAAATAAAGTGTTCAAAGACACCGACTCGTCTGCGGAGACGAACCGCATGCTAAACGCAGCAAAACCAAATGATCCCCTCCAGTCAGTCCGGCCCGATTGATGTTCCGTCTTAATACGCGAGTAGACACGTTCATCATTTTTGATACTATATATATATATATATATATATATATATATATATATATATATATATATTACCTGCGAGTAAATACATGACTCCAGTGACTAAAACTGCGCTGATCTGATGTTGAAAGACTCCAAAGGCACCCACAAGCGCAGCACTTCCCAATATTATCAAGCAGACGAGGGCGCACGAAATCGATAAGTTTTGCATTCCTGTAAAACACACTTTTTCATATACATTATTCGTGATTATATTTTAATTGTCCGTTACATCTAAATTTCTTGTGTTCCTGTTGTTATATTTAAATGAGTAATGCATCAGACTCGATTGGAACACTTGTTTACAGGTTTTGACTATATTTTATTTTCTCATTGTTTTATAACTTCCTTCCTTTCTTTACCTCCCACGTATACAAGTTGGAAGCCCTTTTTTAATACTCTTTTCAATTTAATATATGAAAATGATAAGAAAATAAATTTTAACATTAACATAATTTAAAATATAATCGGACAATTATGTGTCCATATATTCTCATGACATGTTCTCATGATGTTTTTTTCGTGTAAACTAGTGGAATATTTTTCTCTTTAATTAAATGCATCTTTGTGTGTTTCTGTCTTGTGTATGAGTGCATAAAACCCATGCGTTTCTGTGTGTTCTTTATCATATGTATGGATGAATGTGCGGACGACAACAATTGGAGTGCCGCTTTCGTGTCGAACCAGAAAACGACAACATCCACACTTTATTTTGATAATATTACTTACTGTTGTTCATCACGAAGCTAGGACCTAAAGAAAATTGCTTTACAGTTTTATTTTACGTTCATCCAAAAGTGAAACGTTGGAATCCAATAACAGAAAATGAACACGTTATATATTGGAGGGGGAGAGGATTTCGTGAACGAGTTTAGTTTTGAGCTGGGAAAAAGTGTCTTCGAAATGTTAAAAATTGATATCCAACGTCTCACTTAACTTGCTCGATTTATTTAGAGGTAGGAAAAAGTGCAGTCGAATTACTCATCGTAATACACATTTGTTAAGTGACATTTAAACGAACTTACTGTGTTGCCAGTCGGCCCGCGGTTCGTAACCTTTGATACCATCTATTCCGCCAGAGAGATAATTAACGCAGGGTTGAACAGATGGGAAACCCATGCGGCCTAACAAACCGATTTCCTCGTCTGAAAATTGAATAGTAAAGCTATTGTTTGCCTGATATAATCACAAATAATAAATTTAAAATAATAAAATTTAAAACTTACCTGTGAGACTGACGCATAATGTCCATATTCCACCGTGCATCGGCACCAAGAACGCGACAGTTTTATCTCTTAGATCGTTCGTGGAGATCCTCGCCACCGTTCTATCCAACAGCCATTGCAGTCGCACCGTACCATTCGAGAGCACCTCCAAATAGTGCCGGTCCCAAGTTACCTCCTCCCAATGGTCGGTCATAATGGCCGCGCACAGCATCCCCGTGGCGCACGTGGTCAGCACGAGCGTGCCCAAAAGGAAGAAAACACTCGGATGGACGCTGCAGTTCCAGGCGGCCGTAGCAGGAACGGTGCCACCCCCGCCTTCGTCGTCGTCCATGAGGAGGGCGTCGTCGTTGCAGTCGACCACCAGCAAGTCGTAGTCGTGGTGCTGCGGATAGTACTGGTGGTGGAGGGTGTATTGAGAGTGATGTTGGTGGTGGTGCTGGTGGTTGGTTTGACGGTGGAAGTGCAGATGGTGCTTCAGCTTGACGGCGACGTCGGCCAACGCGGCGGACGCCAGGTTACCTCAATTTTTGGCCGACAACCGACAAGTTGTCCTTCTTGCCCTTTCTTATGTTGGGTTGTCCACATTCAATTTTTTCTTACGAAATTCTTTGCTCTGAAATTCGCAAAAGAAAAAAATATTTGTATAAATATATTTTAATAATGGCAGGCAACAGAGATTCCCAGATTATTATTGGAATGGATTATTATCTGAAATGGAAAAAACGATTTTCTCAACCTATGAGGATTCAAGGTCGCAAACATTCTACTACGTACCGTTCACCACCGTGTCAGGTGGTGAACGGTTCTTAAATTCCTCAAATTTAATTTATGGGATTGTTCATCGTATTTTCTTAGTATTTTCAGAAAACAATTAACAACAAAGAATTTATTAAAAAGATAAATCAAATCGTAAATACAAAAAAAGAAAAAATATAAAAATAGTATGTGCATTTGTGTGAAACAGTGACCCACATTATTCACCCCTAAATGTGTACCGAATTTGACGTCACATATTCTTACAGTCACTGCAAGGGTTATCTTACCTCGACAATTGCACTGCAAAACACAAATCAAAAAATAATCTTTTACAAATTATCAATATTAATTATATAGGCACTGCAAATCAATTCGAGAGGTCGCGAGTCACGTAAAATGCAGAACGCACCCTTAACTAAGACAATTAATTACGATAATTGACGGAGGCTAGATTTGTCGATTCGGTTACATCGGATTTCGGTTAAGACGTTTGTGGCGATCGGTGTTTAGTCTCGTTATACGTGTGGGTCACATTTTTACGCGATGACCCGCACACCGCGATGCTCGACGCCAGACTGGCGCGTTGCGTCGCCGCCGTTCTCAACTAAACCGAAGGGCAACGTCGCGACGTCCTTTATATGTGTGTGTGTGTGTGTGTGCATCGACATCGTAATTTCTCTGTAACCGAAATGTGATGTGAAAGATTTTGTTGCGCCGGTTGTGTTCAGCACTATACATTCAATATCAATCGACAAAAAACTACGACGTATCATATTTAAATTTGCCTGTAAAAACGTCAACTGGGTACGGGTATGACCCAGTTGATTTTTTTTCTTTCCGTCACTCACACTAATTTCATATTTCATATTTATCGATTGTTCAGTCGGTGTGCCGTGTCGTGGCATATGAAATTGTGTTATTGTATTTTGTTATTGTTTACCAAGTTACAATCTTGCGGCGCATCTAATCCAGGTCCATTGTTGGTTATTTTTTAAAGCGCATGTTCCGTGAAAATTGCACGTTTTAATTAAACACGTTCATAAAAGAATGTTTTGTGATTTCTACGATAGTTTTATGAATATTGATTTTTGATGTTTCGTTTGTTTAGTCAGAACAATGGCCGACGTTAGTGTTGACCTGACCAACAAGAACAGCACAGAACTGGTGGCGCAGGGAATTCGAGCCTACATACTTCAAAACTACAGTGTCGCCGTCCAAGCATTGAGTCGTGCCACCGAACTACTCGTCCAAGAACACACCGACGACCTACACGAATCTCTCGCCGAGGTCTACCTTTATTATGGAAAATCTCTGCTCGCATTGGCGAGAAGCGAGTCTGATGCCCTCGGCGATGCCGTGCCCAAAAACGAACAGGACGGTGACGATGATGACACCGAAGGCGGTGATGAGGAACTCGAAAAAGAAGGAGAGGACGGAAATGAACAGTTGGAGAATGGAGAGAACGAGAAAAAGGATGAGGATGTGAGAGTTGAAGAGAACGGTGTTGCTGGGCCGTCGGGAGACAACGAAGATGAAAAGACTGACGAGGAACCAACAGACTTGCAGGTAACGGATTTTGCAATTTTCTACATTCACATATTAAACTCGCATTATGCTTTATGCAGGTCGCGTGGGAAGTTTTAGAATTAGCTAAGAAAATTTTCGAAAGAAAAGGTGAAGATGGTAAAAAGTTTTTGGCAGATACACTGATAGTTTTGGGTGAGATATCATTGGAAAGCGAGAATTTCGAATCGGCGGTAAACGATATGAAACAGGGTCTGGAAATTCAGAAGGCCATTTATTCATCAGACAGTCGTACCATTGCGGAATCATTCTACAAATTGGGAATAACCTATGCAACCAACACACAAATTGAAGAAGCTGTTGATTGCTTCAAAAAATCGTTGGACTATTTAAATAACAGAATTAACGTTTTGGAAAAGGCAGAGGATAAAAAGGATTCGGTCCAGGAAGAAATTGATGAGATTAAAGGATTGATTCCAGATATCGAAGAAAAGATCGCAGATATGAAAAATTATAAAGAAGAGGTAAATGTAATATTTACATACTCTATTTCATATTTTTGTTGGACTAATTGAAATAAATTCGGGTATAACTGCTGTTGTGGTTATTGTTGTTAATGTTATTTGTTTGGGGTGTAGAATGTAGAGAGTTGTTGAAGTTGTCGTTGGTGTCGTTCTTATCGTTGTTTTGTCAATTTCAGGACAAGTGTTGCGATGGTCACGCCAAATCTATTTTGAACCGATTCGAATGTTTGCGCATTCATTTAAATACCCAGGAATAAATTACTGTTGAAACTTTTTATATATTTTTATTATAAATAAATAAAATTTATACCGGATTTATTTTGATTATTTCATCAATTTTTGGGAGTTTGGATGTGGGTCATTATTTCAATGGGAAAAATCATTCCAATTTCAGGCTATTAAAAATCTGAGCGCAGCACTCAGCGACCCAAAGATTGAAGAAGGAACTTCAAGTTCTAGTTCGAAACAAGTCTCCGACATTTCGCATTTGGTGCGTCGCAAAAGGAAACCCGAAGATATGGAAAATGACGCGTGTCCTGCAAAAAAACCAAATGTTTAATTATTATTCGTTATATCAATTTGATTTTAAAAATAAATATTTAGTATGATTGCTGGCAGATTTTTGTACAATTTTTAATTTTATTTCAGACCTACAAAAATTTGGCCGAACTTTTATTTTCGACTCAATTAGAAGACACCAAGTCGTCAGCGAATCAAGTCAACGATATTTCGCATCTGGTTAAACGAAAACCGAAAGAAAATTAATTTTCATTATTCGCTTTATTATTTATTTAAATAAAATTATGTACCGTATTATTTCATAAAAATCCTGTTATTATAAACGAATATTTTTTAATATATGTACTGCCTTAAAATTAAATTATTTTCAAATAAAAATCGTATTACTTATGAAATCAACGTCATTTCGTGCGATTTGAATATTATATCATTGTCAAAATTCATACGTACGTATAAACATGAAACTGCCATTCCACACCGTTTTAGGCCCAATGCTGAAGACCAATATCAAACCGATCAAAAGTCTATGTCGATACCCTCTTTTGAGATTCTCGCCCATTTACGTCGGATGTTTAGGAATCGTCGGACTCGTAAGATCCCTTCGTCCACTAATTAATAATTTTCAATGATATTTATTGTAGATTTTGAGCGTTTTTGATATTATCAGAATTATTCACTGTGGTCCGATTTTGCCAGGTTACTTGCGTAGGAGTAAAATTGGAACGCTCATCACTCCACAAATGGAACGGGATTTTAAATTAATCTGTCTTGTCTGGTCCTTTGAATACTACTCACTTTTGCTCATCGGACTGCTAACTGTTAGTATATACATATTCGAAATTTAAAGTAAAATCGATTTTTTTTAGCAAAATCCAATATTTTTTCTCCCGTTTTTGATATTATACGCGGCGATAGTGTTACTAGAGTTGGCGATTTTCGCGATGAGAATCTTGTGCGACGGAATCTGTTTCTCGAAAACCACTCTGATCATGTCGGTGTTCATGATATTCAACTGGTTTTCAGTTTTTTGTACTTTTTTCCAATCTATGACCAGATGCGATTTATAAGAAAACCATCTGTATTATGTAACAATAATTCATTAAATTGTGACACTCTTTTTTAAAGATTTATTGGAAAAATAACTGGATGTATACACACAATATAAAAATTAGTATATAATAAAATTTTTTGAAATAATTTCATCACAATGGAAGAGATTTATTAACCTTTATAAGGCAAGTATATAAGGTAACTTTTAAAGTTATGTACATATAAAACACTATACAAATTATTATTATTATTATTATTATTATTGCTACGTATGAAATATTAGAAAATAGTTTTTTCAAAGCGTCACAATAGGATGACGCCCCAGAAAAATAGGAGAGTACCGTTACCCTGATTAATTAATTAGGCGATTAGGAAAAAATATTAAATAAATAAATAATAATAAATCCGAAATCACACCGATCCGTTTGCTGAAGTTGTACTGCTCGGCTGGACTTGCGACCAAATACTATTCAACTAAAAAAAAACAAAGATAAAAGAGTTTTCACACAAAACTTATGTCGGTAATTCATACATCTTTATGAGTTTGAATTTTAAGCGCAACCATAGTTTCTAAAATAATCGGAAGAGTTTCTAAATAGGCATAAACCAATTGGGTTTCCATATGGACACAATAAAGGGAAAAATCCGATCGTAATTCCATATTAGTGATTACATTTTCTTGGGTCATCATTTTTGCTTCCAGTTGTTCAACACTTTCTTGCTAAAGTATAAAACATATCTATTAAATAATAATCTAATCATAATGAACGTTAACTTACGTCTGCACCACGAATTACCCCTTGAATCTTTCGTTTTTTCAACGATAACATCTTCGAGAGCGCCGCTTGATGGTCATTAGCTAATCCCCTTTCCAATCTCTCACATAAATCTTTATGAGCGACTAAAATATCTAGTAAAAGTCCTAATCGTTCGCAAACTTTGATCTGTTCCATTTCCGCTTGCAGATCTGCTTTTGCGGGTAGCAGTTTCAAGTCTCTCGACATTAAAGCAAATCCAGATTTCATATTATTCCATTGTTCGCAAAATGAATGATTTTGACCAACATTCGACGTACTTAAAACCCGTAGCTGTTCAGATAAATCTTCAGCATCTCTCGCAAAGTTCAACTGCCTTTCGACGCTTCTTTCAGTAAGTTGTTTTAGTTTTCCGATTACCTGTACCAAAAGACGGACTTTTTCACGGCTTGCGGCTATTTGAGCGCAATCTGCAGGCAACAAGTCCTGAAAAATTTGTGTATTACTAAATTACTACATATCCAAATAGATTATTATAATAAACCTTAGCAGTTGCGGCAATGTCGGAGGTCATGAACTCGTCCGGACATCTTCTAAATATTTCCCTAATTCTGTGTTGAATATCGGGACCTTGATCAGTCAAAAAAAAAGATAAGATTGTGTCCTGGCTTATTGTAGGATGACGACAAACCAACGTTAACCATCTGTGCAATCCTCTGCGTCGCGACTCTAAAAAATGAGCGTCCGAAACGATTTTTTTCGGGGGCAGACATGGTATGAGTCTAAAAAAAATTAACGAAAAAGAAAACAAACAAAAAAAACCAATTAAGAGTCCTTACCTGTATGGAAACCTGTTTAATAAAAGTTCCTGCAAAGCAACGAAATCATTGTATCTTCTTGTCACTTTTCTATTGAATTTCTTAGAGGTAACTATGTATTCTGAGTATTTCAAAAATAACCCTTTTTTTTCTGGGACAAGTTCAATGTTGATAGTGTCTAATTCCACCACATTTGTGTAATTGAAACCGTTGTTCAGTTTGTCTGTTACATGAAGTTTCATCTTTAAATTTTTCACCGGTGTTAGGTCTCCAATGGTTGGTACTGGATATTCTAAAAGCACACAGGAAAACATCTATAAAGCATTCAAACAACATCACCAATTATAATATTATGTTATACCTTTTCCCGAACAGTTATCGAATAATTTATCAGAGAGTTGTTTTCCTTGTTGAGCCCATGCAATTAATGCCAAAGTTTTGTAAAAATGTGTCCTGTTAATGGAACTTTCAGAAGGTCTGATTAGATCTAAAACTTCTTTTAACTGTATGGTTGTCACTTTACATTGCGCCAGTAAACATTGATAAACGTCTTTGTGTAACGGTTCCCCGTTAAACGAACATATTTCGTAGTATTCCCTGTACTGAGCAGGGATAATTCCTAGAAAAAAGGCAACGCAACAAGAATTCACACAGTTTTTAAAAATATTGTCCTCAGCAATACCTGTACAGAAGTCGGTGGTCATTGTTTTTAGAAGTTATTCCATAATAAATTGGCAAGTTTCAAGTCGTATTCGGTGTCGATTTCGAGTGCATATTCGGGTGGCACGTGCACAAATGCACAGCTAGAATACACGTACGGAAGTTAAAATTGTGGGCGGTTTAGGCGGAAACGTACACTTAATTCTAATTGCACCCAAGAGGAAGGATATTTATGTTGTTTTGTGATTGGGATAACCTACAAGTTTTGACGTTCGAACTGTTTGCTGCGTGGCAAACAATAATAGTTGGTAGTTAAAAATAAAAGATTTCTTATGCGGTACATTCCAACTACTGCTAGACATATTTATTACGTACTTGTTACTTTGAAAAGAACCCCTTTCAATCAGTTTCCTGTTGGCAAAGTAAAACATGCCGTTTTCAATGTAATAGTCATCACGATCTTGTCTCCTCGGTCGACTGAATGGGTCGAAATTTACCGCCACAAGCTTTTCAGATTCCACTTTCCATTGCAATTTATGCGACCTTAACAAATTATATTATTTGATACGACTATACAATCATAAATATAATAAATATTAGAAGCAATTATACCTTGTGACTGAAAAAACGCATTCGTAACTGTTGATTTTGCTAAGGGCTTCGGTTAGAAAGGATATTTGTAAAAACGGTGACGTGCACTGTATTAAAGCTATTTTATGGATTTCTGGATGAAATTGCATCCATTCCTGTGTTGCAGAAATTGAGCTTGACGAGTCTGTTGCATAATCTGGAGATCTCCAATGCACATTTACGTTTTCTATATAAACGAGTCATGTAGTGGGTAGGTAATTCCTGTAATAAGTGTACATATTACCAGTAACAGCAGCCTCATATATTCTCTGGTGGTCAGTTGAAACCCAAATTGAAGAAAAGCCACCAATTTTCTTTAGTTTTTGAATGGAATTGTTCAAAAGCGTTGTATTTCCAATTGGCGCAATATTTTTTAATTGTATTCCTTTAGATCCACCTCTGGCTAATATTAAAGCCGCCAAATGTCGATTTACCACAAAAGGATGGCTAAAAGATTACGAATACAAAAATAATAATTCTTGTTATCTACAGCAAAACATATTTTTTATACCTTCTATAATGTTCACAACAGAACACAATCGAGAAAATAGCAACAACACAAACCGACAAAATTATACGCATCGCATCGCATCGCATCGCATCGCATCGCACAAACAACACAAGTTAACACTCACTCCTATTTTGATTATATTAAATCAGTCCCATTATTCTATTAAAATAAAATAAACACGTCCGTATTGATAAATTTATATTACATATATTCAATTATGTTTATGTTAGATATACATAAATCAATATTCAACAATGCCATACGGACGCCCCAAAAAATAGAATTGATCTTAGTTGCGTGTGTTTTGTTTTGTATTTCTCTGGCAACCAAACTAAACTTAGATACCAAATCTAAATAAACGTCAGTCAACTAAAGTTTTATTCGCAATTAGATAAATTACGAGAGAAATATGGAATGGCCGAGCCAAAACGTTCCGCAGGGTGGTTTCCTGCATCCTCGTAAAGTCGATTTTAGTCCCGATACCGCAAAATTCCTCAAGGAACTAATACAGGAGAGCAAACTGTCGATCAGGCAAAAATCTAAATTTGAAAATATGCTGCGCAATGATCAAGTTCGATTTTACAAATCTCCGAAACCGACACGTCGAACTCCCGAAATTACCATCAGACCGGGGAGTCCCAGGAAAAGGTCGATGCAAACCATCTTACAGTCCGGTGCGTATGAACGAGAGAAATTTGTCCCCTTGCATCCGAGGATTGACAGGGAAAAAGAGAAGGAAAAATTGCAGCACATTATGGCGTATAATCAGGAAGTGGCACCGAAACAAGAATGGCCGTTGGACCGAAAATTGAAGAGGGAATCACCACCAGCACCGCAAGTTAATAGATACGACCTGTGTAAGTGTCCATTTTATTCAATTTTATATTATTTGTTTCTGATATATTGTATTGGATGCAGTGGAGCAAGAAATATTGGAAAGACAAGAATGGTTGGAGAAAATGGAGGCATTGGGAATGGGAGACAAATTCAGGCCGATTATTCATCAACAAATTCAGGCAAAATTGAGGGAAATGAACAGATTACAACCAGCTTCTTCGAGATAGATTTCACCATTTACTTATATATTTTTTAACCATTTTTTAATCATTCAGTCACTATTGTGCATATATTTTTTATATTATAAAAGGGAAAATAAAGAAAATAATTTGAAGAAAATTGAGTTATATTTCTGAAGAAAATACGGATTATATATAATGTACGTATAAAACTAACGTTTACTAGTTGCATACGGATACAAGGTTTGGAAGGCAGCAGAAT
Organism: Aethina tumida; assembly: GCF_024364675.1. Taxonomy (NCBI): domain Eukaryota; kingdom Metazoa; phylum Arthropoda; class Insecta; order Coleoptera; family Nitidulidae; genus Aethina; species Aethina tumida. The sequence goes on from NC_065435.1 coordinate 80,077,370, forward strand.
CGGCCGGCACGTCGTCCTCAGACTCCTCTTCACCGTCCGATTCGAAGGTATTATCGGGAATATCGTACAACCTGATCATCGGTTTGTTCGGATCCTTCATGATTAAATATTTGCCATCCTTCTGTTTCATAACGATATCGATGATGCATCTTAAAATGCCCCATGCGTTGTCCATATTCAAATTGATCTGAGTCGCAAATTCATGCGGTTTATACTGCTGCGTTCCAAGAATTACGTGTTTGCTGTTGTCGCGCACGTGAGCACGTGAAACGTAACCAAATTTGATTTGATCTGATCCGGCTAACAATGCTTGAACCGTCCATTTAGCTAATTTGCAGGCGTTGTTGCGAAGTTCGTTTGCTAACACGGCGCCCCTTTGTGTGTCCAACTTTTGACGCCATTCCACTCCGTTCGCGAGTTTCGAGTCCCACTCGTTCAATGCTTTAATCGAGAGAAATTGCAATTCGCCGTTGGGCGACTGGACGACCGCGTCGTGTTCACAACGAGCTACCAAAACCTACAACAGAAATGGAAGGTAAGAAAAATCAGGCACAGAATAAGATAAATCTTATCTTACAATCCCACCGCCAAGATCCCACTTCCTGTACCGATAGGCTACGCTGGCAACTTCTCCTTCCTCTTCCTCGGAAACAAACGGATTCGGGTGATCAAACTTGTAACGCGGTTCCTTTTCGCCGGCTTTCAGAACCTGCTGACTGAAATTATGATTGATGAAAGTGGCCTCCAACGCCAAATTCCTCGGAGAGTTCAAGGAGTTGCCGTCGTCCTGCGGTGGTTCCACCGACGTCTCGTTAACCGTTAAAAGGTCGAATTCGGTGTTATCACGCTTATCGAAGAACAACTTGTCACCGATTTTCTCTATAACAATATCCCACGAATAGTTGGAACGAGTGCAACACATGATTGTGGCCAAAATCGCATCTGTGGCGTAAACGTTGCCTTCAGATTTAGTCAGTTTGCGGATTATTGGATCGTCGGTGGTTGTAACAGTATGGAAAATACGGTTGACAGACTGCAGCGGTTTCTCGTTCTTCACATTGACGCGATCGTAAGTTTTATCATAGTATTCTAGTTCACCGCAACACATAATGTCGTCTCCGTCCTTTATGTTTGGCAAAGAAAGTTTTCCCAGACGAGGAAAGTCCATTTCCTCGATGGTGACCCAATCCGGCCGCACGGTTACAGACGCGTCCCGTATCTTGATCTGGGGCTGTGCAAATCACAAAACACAAACATAAATATTGCTTATAGGAAAATTAAAAACGACACTCACACGTCCTTGTCCCCATTTCTTGACCTGACTCCTTTTGTAGGTATCCCGCGCCTTGACGCCCTTGCCCAATGCCTGCATCGCATTTCCCTGAACATTACCTCTGCCACCGCGGCCTCTTAAGTTCCTCTGATTCGCCCTAAATCTTCCTCTTTGGTATGGTGGCTTTTGCACCCTTGTTGTGTCCACCAAGTGGAATGTGCTTTCATCTTCATCATGGTAATAAGCATATTGGCTGCCAGAACCAAATTGGGAAGCATACTTATCTGAAAATTGAAGTGTACATAGTTAATATTAAGTATGTATACTGTATTGCTTATAATAAAACATAAGCTTACATTAATACATGAAATTTTAGATATGCCTACAAAAATTTTAGATCTTTTATAAGTCAAAAGGTCACCTTACGCTTCCAAAACGAAAAAGATCGCAAAGAAATGATCGAAATGAAAATTTCAAAACATCAATTTTAACTTTTGACACTAACTGGCGTATTTCTTATCCTGGAAAGCGGCCCCGGTCCAGTCGCTGATCTTGCCGAGTCTGTCTCCTTTACTGAACGGCTGGTAAGGCATATCCCTGAACTGCTCGGGCATTTCGCATGGGCCCCATCCCGTGCCGTTGTCCTGGATCACCGGTGTGTAAAAATGGTACACCTCGTCATCTTTCTTCTCGCTGTCGGTCATCTTGTCCTATTATTTTATGGGAAAACAGAAAAACTGGACAATATGTTTCTTTAACGAACAACCGACTTGACGGATGACAACTGAAAGGAAGCGGAAATTGTAAACATTACCAACCTTTATTTATTTGTCCTCAAATTTATGTAATATTACGTCAATGGTCAATTTGACTTAATCTTAATTTAATTATTGCAATTAACATAGACAATGGATATTAATCGACGTAAATAAATTGTTTTATTCACAATCAATGGGATGTTTAATTTCAGAAATTATAGGTTGGCAACAGTTTTCAAAAGGCGGGAATTATACATGTATATTTAATTTTTTAAAAGGCTAAAACATTATTGCAAGTTTTTGACAAGCCTTGAACAGTAACACAGGATACTTCTGTTTTTTTACAAAAAATTATTAAAAAACGTATTTATTGATTATTATTCAAATGACAAATGAAATATTTCTATAGAAGTTTATCCAAAACAGGTTCCTGTTTTAACACAGGCCATTGTTGTAAGTTTAACGCACAAATGTATAGAGGGAGACAGGCATATGATTTCATGAACCAAACAAACACATGTTATAAATACTTTATTGATTTCTTAATACTAATAATACTAAGTTATTTTCATTTTCACAATATTATATAAGTATATCAATTACACTTTTCTTCAAATTCGTGAATAACGTGCTGAATTTTTTTGACGGCCTCATCAATATCTTCACTAGTGATTTCCCAATAGGTAACGAATCTAACACAGTTAGAGTCTCTTGAGCTGCATTTTATGACAACATTTGAATCTTCTCCTTCTGCAATTCGAGTTAATCTCGTTTGAAAATCTTTCGCAACGATATTCACGGAATCCAATTTCATAATAACAATGTTGGTTTGAACTCCAGACAAATCTGCTTTGAAAATCTTCGAATTCGTGTCAACAATTCCTAAAAGTAAACATGACTAATATTTTTACATTTCTATAACCTAAATAAATCAATTTAATTTTTTATTACGAAATTATACACGTTTATGTTTATAAAATCTCTAGATAAAGAAATAATAACAATGACTGCGTTATTTATTTAGATTTCTCTTTTGGGTCTTAAACAAGATACATTGATAAAAAGGTCAAACTTTCTTCAGGTTGTTTCACGTTTCTCAATTAAAATAATTAACTTGTCCAACTTGTTGATTGATACAGGGTTATCTCCATTTTTGCTCACTGTTGCCATTTCAATTACAACACAAGATAAATAAGTAATAATTTTGTAATACATTACCAAATCTGGAGAAAAGTTACAGAATAAGTAAAAATCAAGCAGTATAAATTAGTTTATTTACAAAAATAAAAGCATACACAAACACTCAAACCAGCTGAGAGTTACATACATATAAAAAGCTCAAAAGAAGATACAGATAAGTAATTAAGTAATAAGTATAATTTTGTAATACTTTACCAAATCTGGAAAACATTAAAAATCAAGCAGTATAAACTAGTTTATTTATAAAAATAAACGCGCATGCAATCTCTCAAACGTTACGAGCGTGAAAAGATGCAGTATTACATATAAAAAAGCTTGAAACAACAAATAAACAAATCACAGACTATGCTTAAATACGAAATTGATTATCATATTCCTTGATCACCAACGTGATCTTTTCAATGGCCATTTTGACGTCTTCTTCGGTGATTTCCCAATAGAAAACGAAACGTACGCACGTGGGGCTCAAAGATGTGCACCTAACACTAGCCTTAACACTGTCGGTCTTTAATACAGTTTGTAAGCGACGTTGCAACTCGCGAATCTCCACTTTACTGCGGTCCACGTACATGAGTAGGATGTTGGTTTGGACGTGCGCTAAGTCGACTTTAAAGATGGAAGATTTGGTCGCATGGATTGCTACAAAGTTCGTTTTTATATTCTAATATATTGGAAAATAATTTTTGCCCAATGCCAATGTTAAATTTCGATTATTTCTTTCATATATGGAGATTATTTGAAGTAAGTTGCATGCTTAAATAATGAAATCACGACGAGTAGCATAAATGGAGTAACAGCCAACAATCAATAAGATTCATGCAAAAGCGGTTCATGCAATAATTTTTAGATATTTTTATACCTTTGGCGATTCGATAAGCATGTTCATGATCGATTTGCAATCTATCAATCATTTTATCCAGAGCTACTAAGCCTGCAGCAGCTATAATGCCAGCTTGTCGCCAGCCTCCCCCAAGCACTTTCCTTGTCCTTCTGGCCCTAAAACGAACGAATGAAAATAATCAACCGCGAAAAAAGAAAAATAAAAAACAAACGAACTTTGCTATAAATTGCCGCGTTCCCGCCAAGATGGAGCCAATCGGAGCGCCCAGTCCTTTACTTAAACAGAAACAAACGCTATCGACATCCCTGACCACACGCTTGGGCGATACTTTCAAATAAACAGCCGCGTTCATCAACCTGGCTCCGTCCATGTGGACTTTCAAGCCGTATTCGTTTGCGATATTACCAACTTTTTCCAGCCATTCGAGAGGCAGAACTTTCCCACCGCACATGTTATGGGTGTTTTCGACGATCACAAGTGCGGGAATCGGTTCATGGCAATCCGGATTTTTGCGAATTTTATCCCTCAGTTCGTCTAAACTGAACGTTCCGTCTTCGTTGTTCTTTAGAAGAGACTGCTGAACTCCCGCAATTTGTGAGGGACCGGCTAGAAAAAGAAAATAACTAAAAATTAAAATATGATTTAAAGAAAATAATTGTGTAATTCTACACAAGAACGAAATCATTAAGGAAATTTTCAGGGCAAAGAAATCGAAAAATGTAAGAATGAATGAATATTCATAAATCGATAAGAATATACGACACGATAAATAGATTGAGGCAGTGGACGTTTATGTTAATAAACCGATAAGTTGAATAGCAAAACGACTTTTTATAGTTCATTTCGTTGCATATTTAAAATTAATTGTATAGCAGAAGTGAATGTTAATAACACGGTGAAACGATAGTAATAATAATAATAATAATAATAATAATAATATATAATAAAGTGCGGTACGTTTACCTTGTTCAAAGCGGAACGTGTGACTGTTATCTCCGCATAAGACTTCGCAGCCTCTTTGATTGCAGTGTACCATTACTAAAAACACAAAAAAATACATTGATAATAATAATAATAATAATAATATTTTGACCATCAGCACACAATGGAGTTGGAAATGGAAAATTCCAATAATGATTTTTTATCTTGTTCCCACGTTTAAAATGAAATTGTAGATAGCAGAGGTCATTAATTTTTTTTTAATTTGCATAATCAGATCTAATACAAATTGTAACATGACATTTGTAAAATTTCTATGAACAGGAACTCTAAGCTAAATGCTAATTAAAAAACTGGTTTAACAAAAATTTGTTTGTAATTAAATCTCCTAAAATATCTCGAGTTTAATTAACATTCAATTTATGAATTATAATTGACAATTTCAATAGTGTCGTTCTTTTATTCAGTATAATAAATATTGTGAATTACTTACTCGAGATTAAATTGGCCATGGTTCCACTAGCAACGAAAACAGCATCTTCCTTTCCCAATAGTTCTGCAGCGCGTCTCTCCAATTCAGCAACCGTAGGGTCTTCACCGAAAACGTCGTCTCCAACCACCGCTGAAAACATTGCTTCCCTCATCTCCTGAGTGGGCTTGCTGTTGGTGTCGCTCCTCATGTCTATGACACGCACGTCTTTGCCGTTTTGGTCCAGAGGTATTTTCTCGTACATGTTTCAATGAAAACGAACCGAACTGTTTGAAAACAGAAAATGAAGTAGATTGTTACAAAGTATGGATTTAAGTGAGAGCAGAGTGGATTGTTGCCGGCTTATCAACCGTTTTCCCACCACAAATATTTGAACAGTGGCTATTTTTTCCGTCCTTGTAGAACACACGTATGATTCAGTTGGACCAATGGGATTGTGGTTTACCTCTTTTGATTTGATTGAGGATGTGAACGCACGTGGAGCGGCGAAGGGTTAAGACAATTGCTTCACTGACGCACGCAAACAATTCATTAAGCCGTTGCCCGACAGATATTACATGATGTAATGTAGTATGTAATATATATATATATATATATATATATATATATATATATATATATATATATAAGGTGGATATAGGTATTTTGGAATTTTCGAGGAGGTGTGGCAACATTGTAATATTAAAAATGTTCAAAATTTTTTGACAAAATTTAAACGTCTTATAATGTTTTAAATACAAAATAAACTGTTTAATTGGTTAGTTTGTTTACTTTCGAATGTTTTTATTAAATAGTATTAATCTTAATCTTTTTTCATAAAAAGGCTGATCCAAAAATGAATGAATTAAATTGAAACAAAGAAAATATTTTCGAGGTGTGACAACCGCGCCCGAATAAATAGCCTCTTGTTAATTTTATTACATAACCAATTCCAAAATTAAATAAGATCCATTTCACACTATAAAATACATTTCTAAATTTTCAACGAGTAGTGTGAGTAGCATTTTATGTAAATACGATTTTTATTAATAAGTTTTGTTGATTGACGTTTTCTTATTGGGTAAAAAGTTGCGCAACTTGCTGAAGAAATTTATTATTACAAAACGTCTGTTTTGGTTAAGTTGTTGTTGCCAACGACAAAACAAAAATATAAACATATCAATGATTGCAATTAATTATTCTGGTTATTATTTAAAGGAAGAATACCACACATCAAGTAATTACTAGTATTCAAAGAAAAGGAACATTAATTAATGTGGCTTGCCGTGAATAGATAAAATAAAAGGAACGAAAGTTAAATGTTAATTTTTACGAACCGTTGATTTTAAAGTTTAATGATTTAAAATTGATTTAATGTTAATGATTCAATCAGGAAAGAAAAAATATTCACACAGACATGACGTAAATTATTAAGTGTGTTTCATAGTAACAGGGAAAAGACATGTAAGAATGAACGCTTGCTTGATTAAATCATAATAATAAACGAAACATTTTTGGGTTTTAATAAATAAAAAAACAGTTGTCTCATTCCTTACACGGTACTAGTTTATTTAGCCATAAGACTTTCCTCTACAAGTTTGTTTTTTATCGGATAAAAATCACAAAAATATATTACAAAAAAAACACGCAAATCAAAATGGCCTTTTATCAACTATTGTCATTCGTCGATCGATTGATTCGGTTCAACACGAAAATCAAATAAAATGTGATGTAAACACTAAAGAGGCGCATCGACTTGTAACACACATAATAAATCTAAAACAATACGCATACAAAATAATACAAAGGTACAAATCGATCAATCAATAAAACGATCGATCTGTACATTAAGCGCATCTGAGTCATGTTTTTTTTTCATTATTTATATATTTCGTTACAATCTACGTTTTAAGTTTAGCGTTTAGCTCCTAAATTACATTACTGAGATCTAAACGAAATAATAACGGCCAAAAGAAAAAAAGGTGAAAATTGCGCGAAATTTGATTTGTTTAGGCCCTGCAAAATTAATTGGTTGGTTATAGGAACTTGAAGTTTTCGCGCAATTTTCCGTTCTTTAAGTTTAAGTTAGTGTTCTTTGGTTGGTGTTTTTTCCTACGATTTTAAATAGATTTCCGAATTGTTTGGAATGTTTTGTGCAGACTGTGAGATAGTTTACACCGAATCTATTTGAAATCGAAAAAAAAAACCAAATGTACAAATCGAGTTTGTATCAACACATACATGTATATAAAATGAATAATGCGTTTCACTAATTATTAGCTAAGAATAATAATAGTAATAATAAATAATGACAAAACGAAAATCATCACGGCGAAGTGGGAAAAGGAGGGAGAGTAAAATTATTGTAGGTCTATTAATAATTAAGACCAGATCGACATTCACAGCCTTTTTCTTTGTCGCTACTACTGATAAACGTGATTCCGTTAATTTTGTTAACATTTCGGTGGATCAGTTCGCCGTGATGGTTTTTCAAATGGAAACTTAATTTAGTTTAGTTGCAAAAATCAATCACCCTCTGAAAATCAAAACAACAACAATACATATGGTATGGTATTGCTTTTGTGAGCGAAAGTGATGAGAAAAGGAGAATAATCGAGTAAGTCGCACCGAAATAAAACATGTAAGGAGAAATATGGAAGAATATTTGTTGATCGGTAGATCAGTATTATTATGCACCCTAACGATAAACGTGATGAGTATTTCATATAGTAGTAGCGGTTCAGAATTGAGATTGAGAAATCAGAGGGCGACAACTGGTCACATGTACACACACCGTTACCGCCACCGTAATCGTTCATTGTCTATAAGCAGCGGGAGCGGCGTTCGCTACCGCCGCCGCCGCCGCCGTCGACTTGACATAATCGCCGATCATCAGATTGGCGCTCAAAGGATAACTTTGCATCACTACCTGTTGTTGCTGTGGCGACGTGAACAGGGAGGGCGAAATAGCGCCACCAATTAGCTGGGCCGTGTGCGTCGACGTCGGACTGGCTGCCACTCGGCCTCTTCCGGTGCTCGGTATGCAACCCGGATGGATGTTAGGCGACTGGTTCGAATCGGCCATGTGGTTCGTGTCGACCAATGCGATCAAGTTGTTGGCGGCCATCAGGTTGTTATTGATGAGGGTTTGGGTTGTGTCCATGGCGACGTCCGCGATTCCGTTCACGGCCATTGTTACGTTGCGAGTGTCCATCGTGGCCCAGTAGTTTTCACTTGGTGATATGTTGCTGACGCCGGGCGGTGGTTGGACCGGTGCACCGGTGTACCGGAAGTACGGATTCTTCAGGTCTATTGTGTTTTTGGAACAGTGCGTGGTACCGTTCACCATTAGTTCGATGGTCACGTCGTAGCTTTGCCGTTTGTTGGCAACCAACAACACACGTCCGGTCAACACTTGCCCTTGTTTAACTAAGAGAGGGTGTTCGAGCAAACATCGGACCTGGTACCAATGTGTGAGAGGTTCGGTAGGCGCGGTGCTCAGCCAGATCGTCTGATTGCTGCCGGCGAATGCGACGTCGAACCAAAAGGCCAAACCGTGGCATGTACCCGATTCGATAATGTGGAACTCCAGCGGCACGTCGATGGTGTGCAAGTCGGTCTCGTCCGCCGTCAGGAAATCAACCACGTGCCGTATAGACTTGGACATGCATATTCTTATGTCGAACGTGTCGACGATGGGCTGTCGGAAGTACTCCTTAACCGCGCAGTTGTGTAACGCGGCCAGATTGACACCGTGGAAACAAGTCTGGAACCAAAAGTTCGCTTTACTGTATTGCTCCATGTAGAGAGCGTCATCGGTGAACGGTGCTATATGTAAGTCGCCGCGGGAAGGATACATTTTGCCGCCAACTTTTAAATAACGTTTTGCGTTCAAATACGATTCTAACATCCTCTCGTTGTATAACATGTAGCCCATCGGCTCCGAGATGATCACGTCGACTTTTTCGGGGATGTCGATCTCTTCTATTTTGCCGGCAATCACTTTTATCGAGTCGTGCAAATTGTTGGCGTCGACCAGTTTCTGAGCGTAGTGGGCCATGGTGGAAGCTTCGACGGCATAAATGCGTTTCGCGCCCGCCTGCGCCGCAAAAAACGACAAGATTCCTGATCCCGCTCCCACATCCAACACTGTCTTATCCTTGAAATCGGTTAAGTTGCCCAGAATTGCCCTCTGATAAGTGTAAGTCCGGACAAAGTCCTGCAACATGTTCTGTTGCTGGGACAAATAACCGTAGAATTGAAAGTATTGAGTAGCTGATGAGTCTTCGGTGCGTACGGAAAATAGAGAAGCGTCTCGGCCCGATTTAACTTTCGTAACAGCCACGGTAAAGTTTCTAGCGTCGTCTTTCGTTCCGAATTTCATTAAAATAGTCTCGTTATCGATTGTGAAGAGGTAAGATTTCGACCCAACTTTGCAGCATTCGGTGCTCGAATCGACGGGCAGTTCCATCAGAAGATCCTCGCCCTCAAACAACTTACAACTGATGCCCTGAGGATCGTAGTCCGTTCTCAGTTTCACCTTTCTGTTGTATTTCGGCACTGTTCTGTTCTCCTCAGTCAAGTTGTAGACCTCTACGTCCCAGATTTGAGTTTGGGGCGCCATCATTGATCACAAGTTGCCGGAAAATCCGAAAGATCCGAAAAATCCAGAAACTGCCACAAACAAATGAAACTCGGTCTTTAGAAAAGCACACTAGATTTAATGCCGTCCTTGTTGTTGTTGTTGTTGTTGTTGCAACATTTAAAGCACGTTTTTACGGTGACCTGTCAAAGATGCATCACGCACTGCCCGCAGAAATAAAGCGCCGCTTTTACATCGAATCGTCCACTAAAATTCACATCGAATCCGGCGAAATAATTATTTTTTGCCAGAAAACATCAAGCACGCTGCGAGTCTGTACGGAACTGAACAGGTTTTATAAATTTTTATTAAAACTCTCGGGTTTGTTGCTTGAAATAAAATGAGGCAGTCGCGAAACGAAAATGGTTCTTTGTTATTGTCGATGAAGCAGGGTTACCAACTTTCCTTGTCACAGAAAGCCACAGAAAACCCTGTCAATGGCCTATTAGTCAGTAATTTTTTTCCATGGAAAAATTACTAAATTGGCCACAATGAAATATTGAATAAATTATAAATCTTGAAATGAATTTAAAAAATGAATAAATAGTTACTAACTAAAATTAAGAAAAACAACATCTTAATCAAATGTATTTAAATTTATTCTTCATATAAGGTTTTTATATAAATTGATAAGTCGGAAAGCAATTAAATACATGAGAAGCAATCACTACAAGCCTTTTTAAAAAAATCACACACTTCCACTTTTATTTGTTGAAACAAAAAAATTTACAATTTACAACTCATAATAATAATAATAATAATAATGGATAATAATGGATATGTAATTGAAATAATAAACACGGCGGAAGTTCCAAAAAACTCAAGTCTACAAAGGGCGTATATGACGAATACATACATGTTTTTGTACTCTTTCGTTATTGTTATTCGAACACAAATGAAACAACCAATACATATGTTTTAGTATTGCTATAAGCTTTCGCATTCACCCAATAAATCACGTTTTCCGTTTAAAAATCTGCCATAAAAAATAGTCCATCTCTAGGAAAGACAACTGATTATTCACTATTACTAATTTTGCAAACATACGATTTTATATCAAAAACATTCGTACAAAATATCAGAGAGCCTCTTTGAGGCTACACACAAATCACAATATGCCTAATAGTGCGTTGTTTAATTTACTTTTATTATTGTTTTAGTTGTATAAAATTAAGATTTCGCTTCGCTATATAAAATCTAAATAAAATAGATCGATATAATTTGAAGCTAGGAAGTTTCAATTAAACATTGCTACAAATAAAATATGTGTGGGATTAGTGAAACTTAAGTCTATTACAAAAGAAAGGTGTTGCTAAAATAGAAAATAGTTTTGTACTATTCATTTAAAGCAAAAACTTTGTACCTTGTAAATAACGAAACACAGAGCAAAGTTTCAGTTTGTTGCCGTTGTAACCTTATCACAATGGAAAAAAGTAAATATGAGGTAGTCCATTTCACAATTCTTTACTCTTACAATGACTAAACTAATTGTAAGTATAGTCGATGACTAGAGGACTAATCGTTTAATAATAATAATAATAATAATAATAATAATAATAATACTTTGTGACCTAAACTAATACCCAACAATTTGAATAAAACAGTAATTTCATTCTGTGGCCAAAAATATTCGCACGCTTTTCTATCTCTACATAACACATACGTATCACCTTAATGTACTTTTTCAAAGTTTCAACCTAAACTAGAATTTTCACAGCCTAATAATTTTGACAAATCACTTTTAATTAGAAATGAAATCTACTCTCTTCTGTATGTGATTCCCTAATTTTTGGGAAATTGTTGGGTATTAAATACTGTTGCTTTTAGGAAATTCGTGATGTCTTTAGTTAGTTTTAGTTCAAGATAAAATTAAATTTTATCTAAAAAAAGTTTAAATATTAAAACACATCACGAACGTTATCATTTCCCAATCTCAATGGTTAAGACATGAGGGAGCCCGCCAAATGAACAGTCTGCCCCTGTTGACTCAATTCCGCCTTCACCCTTCTTGCGATGTGACTCCTGGTGTGTTTCCTTAAATGATCTTTCCTATAAAATCCCTTCCCACATTCGGTACACACGTGCCTCTTCTCGCCGGAGTGAATCACGAAATGGAGAGTGAGCTGCTCTTTGCGTTTAAAAGCTTTCAGACAAACAGTGCAAACGTAAGGACGTTCGGGATTGTGGGATTGTTTGTGTCTCGTAAGATGGTCCTTGCGTTTGAGACCGGCACCGCAAATGTCGCAGACGAAACGACGTTCTAATGTGTGTCCTACAAGATGTTGTTCCAGAAGTTCCTTTTCAGGATAAGCCATGTGGCACTCGGGACAACAGTAAAGTGTCGAACCGTCCAGAGCGGTTGTTAGACGAATTTCTCCAGGTTTTGGTCGCGGTTTCTTCTCTTTTTCTGGCTTCTTTTTCTTTTTTTTCTTCGTTTGACTTGGGACTTGTAATTGTGATACGTTCACTGTTGACAAACTTGAATTACCGTGTAACAAGTTCAAGTTACTTTCATTTTGAGATTGATTTATGATCAGTTGGTTTTGTTGTTGCGTTTCTTTTTTAATAGTTTCAGCGGAATACTTCAAAAAATGATGGAGACTTAGCGGTAAAGTTGAAGCAGGAAGGTGAGATAAATAATCTGCAACCGTTGAGGGGGTTGTTAATGATTGCCAGGTTGTCATTGGCTGTTGTTGTAATTGTTGTTGTTGCTGCTGCTGTTGTTGTTGTGTTGATTCTTGTTGTTGTGACTGTACTTTTGTCTGAAACAATCATAAATATATATTATGAGCTAATTCAGATGTATTTTCATAGAAAATGACTCACCTTTTCAGTATTGTGTTGTTTGTCCTGCTGCAACATTACGGAGCACAATTCCTGAGCCAGATCCTGCTCATAAACACTCGCCCGTTTCTCTTGTCTCACTGCCGATGAGTTCCCATAAACTGTCTGATTCATTTGATAGTTTCCCGTGGGATATTTGGCGGTGGAAGCGGCGAGTATTTGTTGCTGGGTTGCTGGATGATGTTGAGTGAAGGAGGGCACGCCGTTTGCGGTGTAGCGATTGTTCGACGGTTCGGTAGGACATAGAGAGGTGGCATCTTGGAATTTAGCGGCAAACTGATGGATAGTCGGGATGGCGGTTGAAAAGTGGCCGCTGAACGGCGGAAAGTTCATTCTGACGAAAATTACTTCTCTCCTATATTGTCTAAAATAAAAAAAATAAAATATTATTTTTATCCTAATATTTAAATTACGTTTAAATAATAAAATTTTTAAGTAAATACAATATTCAAAATAATAAATAAAAATGTGTTGAGTGCAAAATGAGTGATTAAGCATCCATCCTGCAAAAAGGAAGCTTTTCCATAATTCATAGACGACAACCTCCAACCTCCAACCAAAATCGTTACTCCGACAATCACTGATTCACATTTCACAATTCCCGTATGGGAAGAATCTCATTGCACGGCACATACAAGAACATCAATATCAAAATCAAAGAAACAGGACAAGAAAAGTGTCGGTTTCCGAAAGAAACTCACCATAGTTTTCCAGTTTTTGGAAGCGTCGCGGCGTGGACGTCAGACTCGTCGTTGTTGCGCCATTTTTGCGCGTGCGACTTTCGACTGTCTATTTGCGCAAATCGGCTTCGAAACGCGGCGGGAGAATTCGCAAAAAACAAATTTAAAGGGGTGAGAACCTGTTCCTGTGAGCTTTGTTCCTTTGGGGCGCCAAGGGGTCGACGAATGCTGTGCAGAATCAGGGGTGTGGTCATTCGTAAACGTGGATAAGAGGGTGACCCTAAACATTTCCAGCATCATTTTTTTTTTGTATCTACAAAATATAATATATACAAATAATAATAATCATTTAAATTTCAATATTCTCTTCCTCACACTGACCATTCTGCGAAAACGTAAAAATTACAGTCGGACGAGGCAATTATGTATATTAATACATATGCAGGTTAAAACATTACTTTTAATCAAACTGAATCGAACCGGCCCTGACCAACATTCCGATCATTATATTTATTTTCTAAAGAGGCAGTTCGTCTCACCGATCGCGAAATATTGGTAGATCACTGACTGGAAATTAGATCTCAAGATCGCAATCTTCTTAAACCATCGCATGACTCATTTGAACGAATTGAACCATGTCAAGGTGAAAGTGTTACCTATAATTATCGAGACATATAACTGAATAAACTAATCGAAATAAAATGCACCCCCCGATGAGGAATTCTGTGAGCACGCGTCGGACAATAGTGTGGAGGTGGTTTTTGCGAAATTCGCGACGACAAGTAGTTTCGCGAAACGCACCGAATACGCCACATTACAGCGCGAAAACATTTTCAAACTGATCATCAAATAAATAAATAAATATATTGCCGTCATCGGCACATGATTCTTAATCCGATGGCAAACTGTTAGCTGCTGTTAGCTTACACATTTTATCAGCGACACAGTGATAATGAAGTACGTGATTTCAATTAACACTCACGTATTACAAGTACAACGCACACTTTAATATTTAATTGGACACTGCTTTTCAGTACATTGATGGATACCATTTATTCCTAAATAAAAAAATTCGCAGGAAATGTTTCTGTTTTATTGGTGAGTACGAAATTTAATGAAATATTGTTATTTGTGTAATCATTCGTAATCAAATATTTACATAATTTTCATTTGGTACGTTTTATTCCATCAATGCTTCTAATGCAACAGAAGTTCTTAAACTAAACTTTCGCACCTTTATATTAATGAACGAATTAAAAGGCTTTGTTCTTTGTTGTTACCAGTTTAAGGTGTACGAGTTTTTTGTGCGTATACATAATTAAAATAGTGACCCACTTAAATGAAGTATTTTAATCGTATAACAGTAGAAATTGAAATTATCGTTTAATTTTTAGGATACTTTTTATTCACATA